>NC_056732.1:93223142-93268142 GCF_019279795.1 Protopterus annectens | reverse complement strand
ATCACAGTTTGGTAGTTAGCAGGCATCCTTTTCAGCTGTTACTAATGTTGAAAAGAGGAAGGGCTATTATTGGCAGGAATTTCCGCTGCCACAGTTCTTTCTTGATCTAGGAACTAGTTGCCAGTGATTCTTACTCCAAACCTTTTTTGATTTGTATAATTTGTTTTATAAGTTCTTTTTGTCTGACAACTGACGTATTTTAAAATAATGGTTCTTGAGGCAAAGACATGTTTGGTTGATTATAGCACCTCTAGTTTCTTTATAATTTATTTATTAAATACTTGAATATAATTGGATATTATCTGAAATGAGACTGGTCCTACACTATGTGGCAGCTCCAGGTTCCTTTTCTTGTTGGGGCTCAACATGGAGCACAAGAAAAGCAAAAACAACAACAAAAATATTTTTAGAACATGCAAACATAAGCGAAGTGAGCTTTTTCTTCATATAACCAATGAAGTATTACATTAACTTTCTCAGAACACATATCTCAACCTCTTAGAACAATAATTCTGGACAACAGCAAAAATAATGGTGGCAGAAAGGCCCATAATCTGGGACAGATTTAAATATTGCTCTAACCATCTTAGAACGTTATTAGAATAATAGCTTTTGCATTAACATGCATTCTCTGAAGAATATAAAGTCTGAAGATCGAATATCTCTTATTGCTTTGAGCTAATGCACAAAATTGCACACCGGCACAAAAAAGAAGCAACAGAAGTGGACAAAAGCACATGAAAGAAACAGTAAGACTATCAGTCAGTACACAGAAATTATAGAAAATGACTGAATCTAAGTTACTGAAACACTGCAAAACAAGTAGTGAAACCCAAACAGAGGAAAAAACCTACAAAAATATCTTACTTTACAAAAATTGAAGAGTACTCCTTGATGTCTGAACAGCACCAGTTGAATCATGAAAACATCAGGATTGAAAAGGTGCACAGATATACCATCACAGTAACAGCTGCAACAACAGCTACTGATGACACATGTTACCTCTTATCTGCTGAGCATTCTAGGTCTGTCCTGAGAATACTGTTTGTCTGTGGTTGCCTTTGCTATTTGTTATAAACACCTGTATCTCCAAAATGAAATCAAGAAAACCAGATAATAGTCTTGTATTGTTCAGAAAATGTATTTGTAATACCTGTTGTTCTATTAACTTTTGAAGTGAATTAGAATACTAATTAAAAATTATTCCAGATTTTGCCCCCCCTGTTATTTTCTAGGTATGTCGAAATTCTTGAGCAAAGTTGAGAGGTATACAGGGCTCAGCCTCATTCCGAGCATGGAAAAAATACATAAAAATGTATACTCAGCTGTGGACAGTGTAACATCAACGCCCACAGTTTCATCTCTCCACCTGCCATAATGTAAAAACAACTCTCACACCTGCAGATTGTTCCACTCCACAATGCTGCAATTCCCAGTTGTCTCTAGTCATAAAACTACTTGATTAGAGATTGCCAAGGAAACAACTGAAATTGGTTGCTAAGTGTAACCAGTCACTGGAACTTAGACTGCACAGTTGTCAAGAACTGTGACTTAATGCACTTAACAACTGATCATAGGAGCTTAGATGGCATAGTAATAGGACATGGGTTAGGTACCCATGTTATATTGCTATGATCAAAATTTTGGGGGCTTTTTTAAAAGTTTACTACATCAATAAGGTATATTAGATTCTCATAAAGTCCTTGTGCATGGTGCAGCATATCTCTTCGGCTTTTGGCTCCTTCATTCCCACCAGACCTCCCAACCGTCCCGAATTACTTGGTTTTTACCGAGTTTTGGGGTCCAAATGAAGAGGTGCCACGATTCCCGAGTGACACCCCTTCATTTCCGATTTCTTTGCCTTTGTTTTTTTATTTTTTTTAATTTTCGCGCTGTCGGAGCTGACATCATCACGTGCGCAATGACGTCAGCTCTGTCAGCACTACCATCCAGTCGGAATTGAGCTCCTTGCGCTCACGTTATCATTTCCGGCTGGCTGCAAGCAGTTGCTTTATTTGAAAAGCTTGCCACTGGTTCAGACAGAAACACTGATCTGCCTGCCATTCGTTTTTAACCTGGGACTTGTATTGCCAGAGAAAGAAAGCTGCCGTTCGTGCTGGGACTATCTAAGAAAGATATGCTGCTGTATGGTTTAAGCTGCTGCCTGCCCAAGAAAGCTCTGCTGTTCAGGACTGGTATTAGGTAAGGAGGAACAGGAATAAGCTGCCATTTGTTTTCTGCTGTTCATTTTGAATGTGAGGACTGCTGCCATTCATTTTAATCTGCTGTATTAGGAGCTGCCATTCGTTTGAACAAAGGGTGTGTGTGTGTGTGTGTGTGTGTGTGTGTGTGTGTGTGTGTGTGTGTGTGTGTGTGTGTGTGTTTGAGAGAAAATGCTAGAAAGAAGAAATACTACCTACAACATGGTTAGGAGTAGAAAGAAAATAAGTGGAACATTTTCTTGTTTTGGTTGCAGGCAATGTAGAATGATGGTGAATAGTCCTTATGTGGTAAAAATATTTAAAAAAATGCTATAGCTGGTTTCAATAGCAGGCACACCTGTGGTATCAGTCAATTGACTTATCATGCTCATTGCTTAGCATGTGACTGTTTTTGTATAGGGAAAGCAGGAAACTCAAGAAGGAGTAGGTAAGCACATAAATCTTAAGAACAAAGGTGAAATTAATTCTTTATACAAGCATAGTACACAATGTGGAGGTTTTTAAAAGATTTACTTCTTTTGTACGCAAACAGGTAATTAATGATTTTAGAGGTAGAGATTCAGAAGCAGATAATTTGGCAGTTTCATTTTAATTCATTTAGAACTCCAGAGATAAATGGTTCAGTTAATTTAGTGTTTTCCTTAAGAAAGGGAATCTGCATTATTGATTTAATGATGTTTTATTTAATAGAACGTGCTATGTGATCTTATCAAGTTTGTATTTAATTTAATGTTTTAAAGTTGTGTTTATCTGATGAAGTTCCTTGTACATTCATTGGAATGAAACATTTATAGTCATTAAAGGTGTGTTATATGAGTTTGAATAAGCTTATCAGTTCTCATACTTTATAGGATGTTATCAGAAACACATAGTACACTGTGCGAACCTGCTTCTAGCAGGTCTGCACAACGTGATAGGTGCTTCTGATTCAGACATTGCTGTAGCACTAATGCATTATGCAGCCACAGGTACGTAGTGATACATCAGTCTACCAGATATGCAAATATGGTAGTGTGGAGGGGCACAGCTAATTCAAACTAGTCATGACTGCTTCCTTAGAGCCTTACAATGGGATCAAGATACCTCAGCAGAGCATTTCAAAGACAATTTCTTCCCTTCATTTTTGGAATGAAGCAATGGGAATTTACACTTTACATTGTGTTTTGTGTGTGTGTGTGAAAATGCCCCCACAGCTGGTAGCTAGAAGTATTTAGGCTCAAACCCTGTACCTTTGGTACAGGGTAAAAAGAGCCTAAAGTCCATAGCCACCACCATTTCTCAGCTTTACCCAGATTTTGTGCTAAGAGTTGAGAGCTATGATGACAACAGAATTTGTATTCCCCCATTATTGGCTTTGTTGTTTGTCCAGGTTTTATGGTGAGTGAGAACTTAGTCAGTTGTATTTACTATTCCCCCATTATTGGCTTTGTTGTTTGTCCAATTTTTTTGTGCTAAGAGGTTGAGACTTGAGAGCTATGGTGAGAAGTGAGAACTGAATTCACTAAATGATAGAAATTAAGTTTCAGTCTTCCTATTGTTTAAACTGCTGATTTAGCATACTGGTATGTTGCACTAACTGTAGTGTGTGTATAGTGTTCTGGGTCCAAGACTTGCCAGTAACATGCATGGGGGTTACACAACATTTTATTCTAGCAACTTTCCAGAATTATACAAGCAATGTTTAAAATGTGTCCCTGGTTTTTGACCTTTTGCCCCCCCCCAAAGAAAACCCTGAAATTGAAAGTGAGAGAAGCTGTGCAAGATGCCTATGGCTTACACTACTGTCATTCTGTTTATAGTTTGGGTGTGAAAGCAGACTTTTATGATGGAAATGTTCTGAATTGGGCAGTTTTGTAATTATTGGTTCATGCATTTTCTTTCATTGCCTACAGTACAGCCTACTGGAAAAATGTTTATTCAAGCAATACATTTAAATATGCTCTGTCTAACAAATGTGCTGTATTATACAAGGAATATAACTTAATAAAGTCAGGAAGGTGTATCAAAGAAAAGAACACATGTATGTTTCTTGTTTTGTGTGCAAGGGGCCAATGATATGAAAACAGCCCAAAGGTAATCTTTATCCACTACTGGCCAGATGTATTTTCTTTGGATGTGGTGAAAGTTTCAATGCTGTTTCAATGAATGTGAGTTTCAAGGGCAGAGAAGGTTTAATGCCAAGTCTATTTTCATTGTGAGACAGTATTGTTTTGTTTATCAGATGTCTATTAGTATTTGTGCATTGATGATGTGCCTCAAAATGTAAAAATAAAATCCAAATCTTCATTGTAGAAGTAAAGCAGTATGCACACATTAGTGTTTATGGTAAATGGGGTGAAATAGCCAGGTAATGGGACATTGGAACAGCTGCAGGGGGACTCTGGTGCCATATTTTGGTTGTCTGTTCTTCAGTTTGTGTTTGAAAGTTGGTATCCCACAATTCCATTGGAGTGGGTGGGGTTACATAATTATGTATGCAAATTAGATGTTAATCAGCATACAGATTTGTACCTATTTTTCATGGCCCTTGTCCAGATTTTTGATGTTTCCAGGTTGAGAGGTATGATTCCCACCCTTTGCTTATCACCTCCTTCTCTGTATTTTTTCCAGGTCTCTCCAGGTACCAACTACTTATACCATTGGGCCTCTGGTATTTTGTATTTTATATTAGCTTATCGGTTGTTGTAAATCTTTCACAACTGGTCCTGATTTTGTCCCAATATAATTTTTGGCTATGTCAGAATTCTTGAGCAAAGTTGAGAGATATGTAGGGATCCCTCATATCAATAATGGAAAAAGTATTAAAATGAATGCCTTTCTATGCATAACAAACCAGGGAAGTAAGTGATCCCACTTCTCTATCAGATTTCATTTTTCTTACTTGCCTTGGTCTGTGACCATTCTGTTCCCCATAATCTTTTGAGGTTCCCTTCACCCCATTTCATGCATTTAATTTCTTTTACTACTGCTTTATTCATGTCCTTGTTTAGTAAACTTCTCCAAGTCTTCACTCTTCCTTACTCTCTTTTGCTTAGCCTCCTTTTTTCTTCTCTTCTCTTTCTATTTATTGAATGATGTTACATGTCAGTGCATACATAGGGATATGCAGGAGTCCCTAGCCCCCCCTCCCATTTTCCTATTCATTCTCATATTTCCCCTTGCCTTTAGTCACTCAGTCTTCTATATACTTTTGCATTTTTTGCGGCATTTTGTCCCTAGGGTCTATTTGTATGTTGTGAGGCAGGTGGAGGATTATTGGTAGCATCACCATCCTTGCCACAATAATGCTCCCAAACAATGTGTAAGTCTTCTCACCCCCTATCTCAAGAGTAAACACCATCTTTTTTCCAGCCTTCTCCAGATTATTCCCTCTAGTCTTTCTCATGCTGTTCCCAACATAGAGCCTTAAATACGTGGGGAACTCTACTTCTTTTGTCTCACATATCCCCCCTTCTCCTTCCCTTTTCCTAATCTCACTACTACTGTCTTTTTGTTGTTGCATCCAAGTCCTGCCATTACCTTAAACTTCTCGGATGTCTCTCTTATAGTTCTCATTGCTGCAGCCACATCCTCTGACATTAACGTGCAGTCATCTGCATATAACACAAACTGAGATTGGGTAGTCTCCTTTTCTTCAAGCATTGCTAAATCATGTCTGACTTCCACTGCCAGCTCCTTGATCATAAACATGAACAAGCCTGGTTATAGTGAGTAGCCCTCTCTGGTTCCCCTCTCTGTCCCTGTCTCGCAAGATACTCCTCTATTTATGAGTATTTCAATTTTTGCATCTCTGTAAATGGCCTCTATCCAGTGTATGACCTTTTTCCCCTACAAGCCTTTGCTGCAGTGTCTTCCATAGGAATTCCTGCCTCACCATATCAAAGGTCTTCTGAAAGGTCAAAGAGCAATCCCACCTTCCCCTTTTTTACAGTTTCATAAGCTGATAGGTGTTTACTAGGCTAGCAACCACAAGGGCCTTTTTAAACCTAGCCATGCATTCCAATAATTATTTATTAAATACTTGAATATAAGTGGTTATTATCTGAAATGAGACTGGTCCTACACTATGTGGCAGCTCCAGGTTCCTTTTCTTGCTGGGACTCAACATGGAGCACAAGAAGAGTAAAAACAACAACAAAAATATTTTTAGAACATGCAAACATAAGCGAAGTGAGCTTTTTCTTCATATAACCAATGAAGTATTACATTAACTTTCTCAGAACACATATCTCAACCTCTTAGAACAATAATTCTGGACAACAGCAAAAATAATGGTGGCAGAAAGGCCCATAATTAAATATTGCTCTAACCATCTTAGAACGTTATTAGAATAATAGGTTTTGCATAATCATTCTGGTACCCTTAATAAGTGTAAGCAGGGGTTTGAGAGATGAAACATTTACAAGCAGGGGCCTGGGAGATGAAACATTTACTGGCTGCCTGTGTCCATTAGACACATAGGTACAAAACCATGGATGAATTTCTTATTCCCCATCCAGATGCCCAAGTTACATTTGAATTGGGTTAGGGAGGAACTCTGCTTCACATGGATGGGGAGCCTGTTCCAGAGATGGGGTAGTCTCTGAGACACATACCTATCTCTCCAGAAGGTCCTATTTATATCACAGTCAAGGTTTGCATTTTTAGAATGGGTAATTCTGGTGCTGTTTGTTTTGTGGATACGCAGGAGGTTCATCAGAGTAGGCTCCGACAATGCCCTGTATGGCAGGCATAAATCTCCCATCAACAGCCTGTAGGAGACAGAATACTGGGTTAGGACCTTGAGGCAGTCTGCATAGGATATGTTACTTCTGTTGCTTTTAATTTCTCCAAGTCTTTTGGGTTTCTAATACCATGACAGGAATGGACCCCATTCCTAAGTCAAAGTACGATTAAAGTTCATGAAATTAGTATTGTTTCACTCTTTGATGTTAGCCAAAAATGCTCTTTGCAGCACCCACAATGTGCCCAGTAAATGACTCCTTCTGCAATTCATATGGTGTTACATGAATTGGTAACATATCTAAATACGATTGTAAATTATTTTTTATAAAACCAGTTGCTAGTACTACTATTGGAACTGTCTGGATATCTTTCTTCCACATGGCTCTCGTTTCTGCCTGCAGATCAAAGTATTTTATGACTTTGTGTCTCTCTGTACGCAAGACACTGTAGTCACTAGGTGTGGCAATTTCAATGATCGATGCTACTTTTGTCTTCTTTCCTTGGACCACTATATCCTATTTTCTAGCATCTATCTTTTGAACTGTTGGTATTGGGTGATCCCATGCGATATAAACTTAATCATATTCTTTAACTCTTTGTGGCTCATGTTTCCAGTGTTTTCAGCCACTTCAATACCATAATGTTTGCACAATCTCCAGTGTAACAGTCTCACCACATTATTATGCCCTTCAGTATATAGTCCCTCTGCCATTAGTGTTTCGCAACCAGCAGCAAGGTGTGTGACTGTTTCCAATTTGGTTTTACAAAACCTACATATATTTGTTTCTCCTACATGTTCAATGGACTGTGTAAACCAGTGTGTGCTTGGCCCACTATCTTGGGCTGCCAACAGTGACCTTTCATTTCTTGATGTGAATTCACCTCTCCTTAACCATTCCTGCGTTCGTTCATGATCAACATGAGGCTCTTCCAGAAGTTTTCTATACTTGCAACTATATTTATGTTTTTTCCACATTTCTTGCCTTCTCATCTGGTCTTTCACCTTCTATTCTTTCTTTTGTTTTTTAGCACATTCAGTTGCTGCCTGGTTTTTATCTGTTTCTGGTTTAATTTCCATTCCTGCTTGATGTCAGTATGCTTCTGCTAAATTAAGCAGAGATGTCATCTTAGATTTATTCTCCTCATGTTTCAAAACTTTCACTACATTTGGATCCTGTGAGGTCAGCAAGTATGTGTGGAGTCCCACGATTGCAGATCTATACATGTAATCAGTTTCAAGGAGGCCCATCCCTCCTTCAGAATGGGGAATATATAATCTTGGTATACACTGATTTTATTAATCATTTGGTGAGCATAAAGCATCCTTCTTGTTTTAATATCCAATCTATCCAACACTTTTTGGGGCCAGTTAAGCACTCCAAAATTATAAGTTAGGACATGAAGAGCAAATTGATTTATGGCTTGGATCTTGTTCCTAGATGTCAATGCTGTTTTCAGGATTAATTTAAGTCTTCTAAAGTACTCTTTATTGAGTTTTATTCGCATTTGTTCATGTTTTATTGCTGATCCTTCATCAATTCTCAAGTATTTATATACTCCCTCTTGCTCAAGTTCTTTTATATCGCATTCTTCTCTCAAACTGATGTTTTCCTGGTGCTGCAGTTTTCTTGCTTTAAAAGTTGCTTTTGCACATTTATCAAGACCAAATGACATTCCAATATCATCTGAAAAAGTTTTGACAACCTACAGCTGTACTTTCAGTTCCTCATCTGATGAGCTATACAGTTTTAAATCATTGACAAAGAGAAGATGAGAAGTAATTAGACTTTGTTATTTTCTAGAAGCCAAACTGTAGCCGTGGCCTAAGCTGTTAAGTAAACAGCTTAATGGATTGATGGCAAGGCAGAATAGTAGCAGTGACAGAGAGTCACCCTGGAATATCCCCCTTTTAATTTTTATCCCTGGGATAATAATCTGTCCTTTATCATGGCTTAGTTGCAAAGTGGTCTGCCACTGCTTCATAGTTACTGTAATGTAGTCAATCAGTGCAGGGTGTATCTTATATATTTTAAGCACTCTTCTATCCATGAATGTGGGATACTATCAAATAATTTTTTTGTAGTCAATCCATGCCATACTTAGATTCTTCCCCTTCTTACAGTTCTCCACTATAACTTTAACAACAAATGATTCTTTGTTCCATATTACTTTCTTTTATTGCCCTTTTGTTCTACTGCCATAATTGAGTTTTCTTCCAAATGATTATAAACTCTGTTGGCGTCAGTTCCTGTGTATAGTTTATACGTCATCAGAAGACAAATTATTGGTCTATAATTTTTAGGTTAGCTTGCAGGTTCACTCTTAAGTATGGGCATTGTTTTTCCTGTTGTTAACCATGTACTGTTCGGGGGTGCATATAAATAGTTCTCACTCATGGCTAGATCCTCGTGCAAAGAAGTTAATACTTTAAGCCAAAAGTTAGGTACTGCATCTGGGCCTGGGGTTTTCCAGTTGGAGGCTTTTCTCAACTTTGTTTCAATCTCTCTGGCTGTTATTTCATCCCATTTCAGATCCTGTACCTTTAAACTTCTTATTCTTTCTTTTACTTCTTCTATCCAGTTAGCATGTTTGTTATGTTCCACCGGATCTTCATAGATACTTCACCAAAATGTATCTACTTCCTCTTTTTTGGTGGTCTTTCAATTCCTTTTATCATATTTCCCAATTCTCTATAAAATTTTTTGGGGTCATCAATAAATTGCTTATTTTGTGCTTTTCACTTATATTTATCTTCGTATCTTCTAAGTCTTTCCGCCTGTTTTGAAATTTTTAGTTTATCTCCAATAGTGTATAATAGATCCTGGTCTGTTCTAATACTGCACATTTCTTTTATCACATCTATCTTTCTTAATATTTTTGTTGATCTGTTCCCTCTTCTATAATCTTCTAACAATGGCACTTCTTGTCTTAGCTGCTTTATAGTTTTCTATATTCAATATTTCCATGATGGTATTCGCTCACTACCCTGCATTCTTGGGGTAGAATTTTATCAGTTCTTAATTTAGCAGCACAGTAATATATTCTGTTTATTTCTGTTATATCGCATGTATCTCTATGGACAGTCCTAATTACTGTGTTCATTTGTTTTATCAAGCTTCTGACTTTTGGGGTTTTATTAACCTTCTGCAGTCTATTTCTCTCATTGATCTTGATATATCTGTCTTTGTCTATTAAATCAAGCAATTCTTCTCTTAACTCCTTTTCTTCCATACTGAGGGCACAGCCCTTGTTTTCCATTTCCTGAGGGCATTCTATAGAAAGTTCTATACTATCTTCTTGTGGCACATTCTCTTCAATTTCATCCTGTGTCATCTGTTGTTCTGTCATATGGGAACTCACTGGTCTATCACTCCTCAACATAGACTGCATCAGAGTCTCCACAGTTTCCTGTTCCTTTCCTTGCTATCTTGCTTCAAATGAACATTTATACTGGTTTCCTGTGGAAGGCTCCAAAATATCTTGATATGGCACCTGAGCTTTTGCTTCCTGTTCCACTTATTTCCCCTTAATTTGGATATCCATTGCTCTATCCTGTTGTGGTGCTGTCTGCATTGGATTTTCTACACTGAATCCTTCTCTTTCCAGCTGTTCCATCACCTCAATTTCTATTTCTTTGACTTCTCCATTACTAATCTCTTTTTCTACTTTTCCTCTTAATCTTATTTTTTGTATTGTAAAGTTTTCCATATCCAGATTCCTTTGCCTGTATTTCTCTTCAAATATCTTTGGTGCTGCTCTTTTTGTATTAGTTTTGCTTTCTCTTTTGCATAAATATTACACCATATTAAATCTCTTTTCCTTTCCCATGCTATATTTCTTCTTCACGTCTCCTGATCTTCTTACTTTTCCTTATTCTGGGGACTCACTCCATCATGCTGTGATGTAGTCTGTTTTAGACCTTCTACATTAAATCCTTCACTGTGCAGGCACTTCATAACTTCAACTTATATTTCTTTAACTTCTACTTTACTAATCATCTTTTCTACATTACATCTTTGTGCTATTAATCTTTTTATTGTGAAATTTTCTATATCTGGATGCCTTTGCCTGTATTTTTCTTCAAATACCTTTGAGGCTGCCTTCTCTATATTAGCTAACTTATCTTTCTCCTTTGCATAAATACTGCACCATACCAAATCTCTCTTTCTTTCCCATGTCCATATTTCTTTTTTGTATTTTTCAAATATCTCTAGGTTTTGTTGTTTATATTTTCTCACTTCTTCAGATGCTTCTTTTTCCAAAGTGATCAAAGTTTCTTGATCTATATACTGTTTTCAAAACTCTGTTGTATTAATGAAAGCAAATTTTTATTTGAAGCTTGTGACAGTTTTCCTCTGTGGATGTTCCAATTGTTAGATATGCCTCGTTGGGTACATACCAAAAGAGGCATTGTACTCATTGATAGGTCTGGTGAATGCTGAATACAGTGGAACAATGACTTCCTTGGAACTAAATGCCATACCTTTGTTTATAATTGTGCAACAATGAATGATTTTCTCACTTCTGTAGACATGTGATGGTCAAAGGCTCAATTACTGTCTATGTATGTCCCTAAGTACTTAACTAGTGAGTCATCTCTAAGGGGTGTGTTCTCAATATGATAGTTACCAGGAGTGTATGAATTCCTGAAGGATACTATTATGCATTTCTTGGTATTTAGTTTTAGTCCATGGCTCTGACACCAGTTGTTTGTCTGTGTCAGCCCTTCCTGGGGAACATTTGTGTCATTGTGGGATTCAATGACAGATCCTAATTTGCAATCATCTGCAAATTTAGTCAGCCAAAGGCCACTGACATTGGCTTTACCTTCAGAGAACTAAATGCCAAAAAGGAAGGGTCCAAGTGCCAATCCCTGAAGGACTGAATTTGTGACTGGCCTCTTTGTAGAGATAGAGTCCCCAATTCTAACTTCATGGGTCCTGTCTGTGCACCAGTTGACTATCTACTGGGTGGCATAAATGTTTGTACCTAACCTCTTGAGTTTGTCAACAATACCCAGGTGGGATATTGTGTCAAATGCCTTGGCCAGGTTAAGGTAGGCAGTGTGAACCATTTTTTCCCTCATCCATTGCTTTAGTGACCTTCTCAAACAAGTCTACCAAATTGAGTAGGCACAACCTGCCCTTGATGAAACTAAATTCGGTTGGGTCCAGTGTTTGGAGGTTTACTGTATCATTATTGTTCATTTCCATGATAATACTACCAATGGCTTTGCATATGAGACTAGTGAGACTTATGGGTCTGTAGTTTCCAGGGTCTGAGATGACCCACCTTTGTGCAGATTGATGACTGTAACTGTTCTCTATTTATGAAGCATGAAGCCTGTTTGGTGGCTACAGTTAAATAACAATTCCAGAGTGCTGGATAAGTCATGTTTCATGCTATTTCTGCTTTTGTTCCTCTCCAGTAGGTTCTGCCATTTTTTTCTGTTTTCCTTCCCTTCACAAAGCTGTTTTGCCTGTCTTGTATTATTCTTGACAATACTTCACCCAGTTTTCCTTTCAGTACCTCTGCCAAAATCTTGATGTCAACATCAGTCAAACAGATGGGTGTATAATTTCCCACTTTCTCCCTTTCTCATCCCACTTTAGGTATTATGGTTATCCTGCCTTCATCATACCTTCAAATATTTTGTCTGAGTCCTGTATTCTCTTTTATTCATCCATTAGGACCTTCTACATTTCCTCCCCTCCCCATTTTTATAGTCTGGTGGTGAATCTATCTGGCCCTCCAGAATTTCCTCTGCTTCATCTTATATATATGGCTTTGCTTGCTTCTTCTTGTACTTCTTAGCTGTTTCCCTTTTGCCTCCCTACTATAACCAGCAGTCCTTCCAGTATCATTGCTAAATTTCTTAAGCTGGAATAATTTTGCTCTTTTATTCCATTCTTATTGCTTTTTCTCTGATATGTGATGTCTCCCTTCTGCTTTCATTTCTTCTGCCTTCCTTTTGTACTTTTTCTAGCTCTCTTTCTAGCTCCTCAGTCCCTCTTCTTTTTCACCATAGTGCTCTTCTTTCCTTCTGCTCCCCACAGTTTTCCCTGACAGTGACCATGATCCCATCCCACCAGTGCTCTTCCATTTTGTATCTGCATTTCATATTGCCCTGTACTGACTCCTTTACCAATCCTTAGAGTGCTTCTTTGACTTCTCTTTACTTCCATTTTATTTTCTGTTCCTGCACACTTACCTTAAGTCTCACTATTGCATGATCCAATGTATTCTCTCTTTAATTGTATCTTTTCCATTATTTCTGTTAGGCTCTCTTTCCATAAGAACCTGTCTAAACAACTTGCTGGTACCAGAATGTTTATAGTGAATTTGTATCCCCTCTTAGTTGGATACCTTTTCCCTCCATATGTCCATCTGCCTATTCAGCTTTTTATCACTTTCTCCATGGTTACATGATGCCCTCTATGAAATATAATTGAAATTCCTCTCTTTCCTTCCTGTCCATTTTGTCCCTTTGGGTAGTCATAACATAGTATGTTCCTCCCATACCTGATTTTCAATTTTGTTTCTCTTAATAGAATGATGGCTCCCCCATCTTCTTTAACTTTTCCTGTATTCTCCTACTTCAGATAGGATTTGACAGACCTTCCCCCCACAGTGTTCCATTTAATTAACTGTATTTCTTCATTTTTGCCCACCCCAACCCACCTTCCCATTTGCTGCCACCCAGCATAACTCTTCCTTTATATTTACTCAGCAAGCTGAACAATGTGTTATTTGGAAGCTGCCTATGTTCAGATCCTACCTCCATATCCCTAACATCTGGTTCCCTAACTTTTGGATCTTAAGTGTACATGAGTAGTGCTGGATATGGGCCTTTTAAGACTTTATTTTGTGTCTTAGTACTTGTGTCACAATCTTTTTAAATCTCAACATTCCCATTCAGTGGTCTCCCCTCCCCACTGTTGCTCAATGGTCTGGTGTAATAGTCCAAAATTTTTATTTCTTTGCAATCATATAGCTCTTTACTGTGCTATTTATCCACTGTCACTCCTTTTTTTCCACACTTATCTGTGGGGATGTTATTTACCGTACTTTTCCCATTTTCCCCATACATCCCCCCCCCCAAGTTGTTACAGCAATAATTATTACTTATTTGTTCTTATATTTAAACATTAAATTTATGCTTACTGCATTTTATTTTACAACATTAAGTAGTTAAAAATATATTGATTACCTTGGAAGCTTGCTCCTATGCCCACTTTGATTAATTTCCTCCCATTATTTGTAAGGGCATGTTTCACAAGGTACAAATCTGTTCCATTTAGTACATCCTTCCTACCTGCCTGCAGTCAGCAGTGTCCAGTTTTTCCATTTCTTCTCTCTTTCTGAAGTCATTTTCATTTCATCTGTATTCCTGCCTCCCAACTCTTTAACTCTGCCATCTATCATAATTGCTTGTTTAGTCCTTAGTTTTCCAGCAGTTCACTTCTGAATGACATAAAACATTCAACACACATTTGTTCAATCTCCTTAGACCCCCCCCATCTGCTTTTGCTTCTTTCTCTATTTTTGTGCCCAAATCTCCCTTGGGGAAGGGTGGGCTTCCAGTTATTCTGTGCCTTTGATATAATTCTTTCATGTTTCTCCACTTTGTCTATTTTCCCATCTCCTTGTAATTACATTTGTGATTTGTTTATTTCCTGCTTATCTGTTTTACTGGCATGCAGCCACTCTGCACTTTTTGATCTCTTCATTTTTCCCTGTGGTGGTTTTGGGATGTGACATCACACGTCCTTGAAGTGTTTCTGCATCACTTCTTCTGCATCTAAAGTTAGTTTCCCAGTCTACATTTTGCAGGCAATTTAGTTTTACTGCTTGTACTGTTCATTTGTTTGTGATACTGTTGTTTAAACTTTTGAATATTTTTTTATTCTGTAGTCTGACCAATTCTCCTTCCTGCTGTACTACCAGAGTTGCAGAGTATTTCAACCATGCAGCTGATCCATTCATTCTTAGTTCACTTAATGCCACCAACATACCTGTCCTTCTCCTACAGAATGCTTTTTTAATATTCCTCAACCAGCTTTATGAACATCCCTGCCTGCAAATGGGATAAATTTAGGTCTTTTTATTTGCATTATTGTTTTATTTTTTACAGCAGAGAAATGGAAACATGCTAAAATACGTCTGGGCCTGCTTTTTGCTGCTGCTTGCTGCCATCCTGTTTTGTTACCCTCCTATTAGTGTCTCTTGATTCCCAGGCATCATGCAGTAACTGTATTGCAAACATTTCTGGCTCACTGTTGCCCATTGCCTCTTGTATTCCAATTGACTGGCCTCTTGAGCAATTTTCAATATCATCCATCTATTCTCCTTGTCTTTTATTATGTCCATTAGTCTTTGAATTCTCTCTCTGTTACTGCAGCTCAGCTTTAATTGTTGCTTTATCTTCCTCCATATCTTATACCTTTCTTTGTAGCAGTCCCACTTCTGACTGTTGTTGTTCTATTGTTTGTGTCAAGGGGCTCACATCCTGTGCCTCCCCTGATTACCTTTTCAAACAAAATGCACACTTGCTCCTTCTTATTTGTAGCTTTAAAACAGCCAACTGATCCTTCTTTCATTGGTGCTCAGTCATCTTTCTTTCTTTCTGTTTTTTTTTCTCCCTGGACCCACTACTTTATCCAAATTTCTGCAGGCCCAGTCCAGACCATTGGGCTTAGGCAACCATCCTGTAAGGGCTCTCTAGCTCTCTCAAAAATGTTGTATTTTTTACTGCTGCACTCATCAAGGCACATTGTTTCACAGCTGGGGCACATGCCCCAGCATCGCATTGCCTGTATCCCTGTGCTCTTTTCCAGTGCTTTATTCCACAATTTTAATGGAGTTTCAGTACAGGTGCCTAGCTATATATGTTTTTTGGGACTGTTTGGATATTGCTATTGAAAATGATTGCATGTCATTATGAGCATTTGACTCTGACTGCTTAAGTGCTTAGCCTTGTTTATTGTATCTGCACTGCTTGTAATATAAGTGATGTGATTCATTTCATACCACTCTACCACTAGCAGATAGTATTTGCACAATTGCACACATATATCATTTGTTGTTTTAATACCACTTGTTGACCACTGACTGGCTGTATGTGTGGCTTACCATGATAGCCCTACAGTATGGCACCATATATTTGATTGACACTCAAAGCATTGACCATAAAAGATCACAGGTAGCTTGTCATGGTGACTAGACTCAGAAAATCGCTAGAGGGTGAGTAATATCAGTGCTCAGTTTTCCTCATTTTCTTCCTGGGGGTTGGGATGTAAGATTTGCCCACACATGAGTAGCAGAGAGGGGCTTGCTCCCTGCAAAAACTGTTTTTGTGTTTTGCAGCCTTGTGAGTATAGCTGTTTAGACTAGTGACTTTCTATGGTTTTAGATGTTTGGGCTCAAATAATCACATATTAATTAAACAAGGACCAATTATTCATAGTGGGCCCAGCATATCATACCACAGAAAATCTTCTCATGCCTAAAAACATTAATGTACAAGCAGCATATGAGCTGCCTCCTCTTTTCCCATCCATAAAACAGATTTATGTTTAGCTATCACCACAGTGTGCTCAGCATAACTGCGATAGTTAGCATGAGGACAGTTTGTGACAGTTTTTTTTTTTTTTGCATGTTAAACACATTGCTGGACATATGGTGCATTTGTTATCTCTATGGGCAAGAGGTGCTATATTCATTCAAATTTGCTACCCAATAATTGCCTCTTCTTGTCTGCTGGAATGCCTGTCCACTAATGCACATAACCTTCATTAGCATCCTTCCAACAGCATAAAAAGCATAGGAACAATGATAGGTAAGTGATCAAGGAGCCCATGGGATGCGTATCCACACCTACCTTTAAGTAGAAGCACATAACATACTTACAGCCCTTTTCAAGTACTTTATGTTCATTTCCCAAAGAGGGCAGGGTCATAAATGCTAACTCCAGTACAAATTTATGTAACCCATCAAATCTCCAAGACTAGTCTTAAAGGTAGCAGATGCTTATGAATCGTACTTTGCTTGATCTGTAGAGGTAACTTATTCCATTCTAGCGAGTTTTACTTTGTTGTTAGTATAGATTGAGACAGAAACATAGCTGGTTCATTTATCGTCCTGGGCCAGTACTATGAAAGAGCACCCATCAAGTGAAGAGCAAAAAAAAAAAAAAAAATTTGCTGTAATAAACCCTACATGATCTGCTTACTACAGTAAGATCTGCTGTACGTTCCTTCTACTGGCACAACAACCAGGTGGACAGATACATGACAACCTCCTCATTCAGGTCCCATTTCTGTGCCCTGCCCCCAACCCTTCTTTTACATATTTTATAATTAAAAAAAGCATTTTTTCTTTTAAACTGAAGCAAACAGTTGCTACAATTTATATCTGCTTGCACGGAGCGTTTTAGCGCTCATATTTTAGTTTGAAAAAAAAAATTAAAAACCATTTCTTTTAAACTGTAGAAACAGTTGCTACAAGTTTGCATGGAGCACTACAACATTCAAGTTTTAATTTGAAAAAAATGTTTCAAGCAGTTTGCTACAGTTTATATCACATCCAGAGCACTATAGCGCTCATGTTTGACCACAAATGCAATACCGGCTTTTAAAAGGCAGTATTGCATTAAAGAGTGATCAGGATGGGTTGATCATGTCACCTCAATACTTCGAGCCTGGGGAAGTTGCCCATCTTGCCCTGCTCTACCTATACTACTGGATTTAGACCCTAGTGTGGGTGTTTGCAGAGCCACTTGGTTTACAAAAAAGTAGGACGTCAGGTAGGATTCATTTTTAATGGCTTAAAAAGTGAGACATGGGTCAGTTCAAAATAGCTGGTACACTGCTGAGCTTAAGAAGAGTCAAGTTAATCTATCAGGATGGCTGAAAGATTTCATAAATTTAATTTTCTTGTTTAGAAATCTGTGGGGCCTTTCCACTTGAATGATATGCTTTGATTTGTATGTACCAAAGAGGCACTGTATTTGAGGACGAGAATGATAAGTGAAGAACACTGAGGTAAGATGACTCCTTTGAATTTTGAAAATATTTCCTTGGTAATTAGTTGGGCCAGTCAGAAAGAGTTCCTGAAAATGAGAGAGTTGTTCATGAGTAGACAGGTTTCTTATGACCATATCTGTCTGAAGAGGAGTATGATTTGTGTATGAGCTGGGAGCATCTTTTTTGCTGAAAATTACTGTGTTGCTCCTTCTTGCGTTTAGCTTGAGACCATTTTTGGTATCCAGGTATGTACATATTGTAGCCTTTGCTGGAGCTGTTTAGTATCAGTGGGTGAACAAATAACAGTACCCATCTTACAGTCATCAGCAAACTTAGTCAGCCTTCTTTCTGGAATATTGGCTTGGATGCCTGTAATATCAATACCAAACAGGAAAGGGCCCAGCTTTTATACCTATAGGACCCTACCTGTTACAATTTTACATTCAAAGGGGGTGCCAGCAACTTTACCAACTCAGGATCTGTTGGATAGCCAACTTGCAGTCCAACAAACAATAATGTAGAAATTTACATTAAGTTTGTCTAATTTTTCAAAAGGATAACATAGTCAATGATGTCAAAAGCCTTGGCCAGATGAAGATAAGCAATGTAATCTGAGTGATCACTGTCCACAGATTCTGTAACCTTTTCAAGTAAGCTTACTAGGTTTAGAGTAAAGGACCAGCACTTCACAATACCAAATCACTTGGGGTCTAGGTCAGTTAATTCAGCTGTGTCCACATAAGTGAGTCTAGCTGTGGTATACTCCATGGATTTACATATAAGACAGGAAAGACCAATAAAACTATAGTTACCTGGTTCTGTAGAGGGATTGCTGTTGTGCAGGGGAGTCACAATGCCAGTTTTCCAAGCATCAGGCACAAACCCTGTTGACAGGTTAAGGTTAAGGAGTTTAGATAGAGGCTCATATAGTGCATACAGAGCACTGCTAAGAATGCAGCTTGGGACATTTTCATGTTGTGCAGAACTATTATTTTTAGCTTTGACAGAGATTCTAGGAGTTGTCCAAAGTGATTTCAAGGGAAACTAAAATTGCAATAATTTTAGTATGCAGGGTAAAGTTAACACTAATTTGTTGTGCTAATATATTGGCATTATCCTTCAGCTCATGACATGCAATTTTATTATTGATGAGCTCAGTGCATTGCTGGATATGATTCCTTAATTTCCTGATATAACTTTAGAAAAAAATGCAGTGCATTCTCTAATACTACTCTTAAGGTTCTTGATAGTGTGTTTCAGTGCAGTCTTAAAGTAAGGGGGTGTTATTTTAACTTTTCTTTACTTTCCTTCTTTTATTTTACAGTTTATTAATACAAGAGTTCCACCAGAGGAGTTTATTCCTGAATTTACCATTATGTTTATGGCTGACGGATATTGAATTTTCTATGCAGTTGCTTAGGTATTGCTAAAAGTCAGAGGTGACTACAACAACCCTCTCACTTGACTCCATTTGACGGCAATTGTTTGGAATTTTGCCTGTGTCTTCCATTAACTGTAGTAGGTTTATGCACTGAAATCCCTAAAGATGGTTTCATATGACAGTGTGGAGGCATCTGTGGTCCTGACAGAGAAGATGACTAATTTGTGTTCAAATTTGACTTTGGATGAGAAGATGTGGGTAAGGTACAGGTAGGAATCAGGCTGGTAAGGATCAGTACAAGGGGTGTTTTACAATTTTCTCCACTGCCCTGGTGTTAACAAGGCCTAGGAAATGGTAAACACATTTGTTTTTATAGGTATAGGTGTGCTGATCAGTGCTTGGGTATTGGAAGTTCCCTAGCAAGAAGATATTTAATTTGCTATTAACCTCTCAATGGTGTTATGGTAATTTCCATGATCTTTGAGTGGCATTGATGGGAATCTGTAACTAGCAATGAAGTAACAGTTGGATTTGTTAAGGATGATTTGTATCATCAGGAGCGTTGGGGTTGTTGGTAATTTGATGTGAGATGATTGCATTTCTGACAAATACATTCCCGTCAACTGCTTGAGAGCCTAAAGGTATGATAGGCACTAAACTATGGTATAATGGTAATGTTGTCATTGCATTGAAATTGTATCTCAGTACCTGCACAACTATGAATGTATCCAGGTTGTAGGACAGCATCAAGTTATGGTATTTTTCTAGTTAGTCTCCTAATGTTGAGTACTGCCACAATGATGAATTTAGAAAAATGCAGTCAGTGACTACCTCTGCTTACTAAATGAGTTTTTCTCAATATATCTAACTACATTTCTAGTATTTTGGGCTGCAAAACATGCTTTTCTACAAATGTATAGAATCATGAGGCATCTGGTAGACTTTCAAATGCAGCATTAGGAACACTAAGGTTGCCTATTGTAATTTGTTTCCCTTGTGATATGGGCAGGGATAGCATTGAACTTTATTGTTGCATAGTTTACCATCCCCTCTATGGAAAAAAGCTCTTTCTCAGATATTGTAACAAGTGGCTTTAAAATGTGACTACCCAACAAAACTATCAGTGACATTCTGTTTGTGAAGTAAAAAGACAGTATTTGATTTAAAGATGGCTGCCATTCTGTAAACACTGCTGACCTGCAGCTCTTCAATTAACCTGAGAAAAATCTGTAACCTGAGTCGATACCAAGAGGTTTTAACATCAAATTAATGACAAAAAAAGATGCATCTACACTTAATTAATCTATAATCAGGAAAAAAAGTGGGAAAAAAAGTATTTATCCATCAGGATTCCAAGTGATTAGCTAGCTCTGAAGAGAGAAATAAACAAAGGACTGTGTGCTTTCTTCACTTTACCTTTCTGCTTGGGGAAAGAAAAATGTCACAAGAAGGAAAAAGCATGGAAACAACTACTACTAAAACAAAACTTTCAGAATTACAGTCACCAGTAAAGGATGTGAGTGCGAAAAAACAAAGAATTACTAGACAACAGGAACAGCAGAAGCCAGAGACTAGATCTAAAACTGATCAGCCACTGAACATGGAAGATATCAAACATGCTTTGTTACCTATACAAGAAGCTTTAAGGGACTTGACTTCTCAAATACAAACTTTTGGAGATTTATGTAATCAGTTGCTTCAGAGAATGGACAAAACAGAGGCTAGAATTTCTGAAACGGAGGACAAAATAGACTTGCTGGAGAAGAAAACAAAGGTATATGATGTGGATATACAAGCCATGCAAAGCAAACTTACTGATTTAGAAGCGAGGTCTAGGAGAAACAACATTATTATTAGAGGGATCCCTGAAAACATTCAGTATGCCGAGCTAATACCAACTATAACACAAATACTTGAAATTCTGTTAAATGATGCTGATGGGGTGAAACAAATTGTTATCGAAAGGGCATATAGAGCGCTGAGAGAGGTACAAGCTTCTAATATGCCTAGACCTGTATATGCTAAGATATTGAACTTTCAAGATGTTAGCAAAATACTTTTTACTGCAAAAAAGAATGGTGGCTATGTTATGTGGAAAAATTATAAAATATCTCTGGCTCAGGATTTACCATTGCAAGTAAGGCAAGCTAGGCAGTCTTTATCTGCATACTGTAAATTTCTGATTGACAAATAAATTAAATTCCAGATGAAATACCCTAATGTGCTTACATTTATGGTGGATGGGATTAAATACTCTTGTTTCTACTAAAAACAAGGCAAAGAGAGTGTTTCTGAAGGTTTTTAAAGGTTTACCTGCATCAGAGGGCTGAAAGAAACTTCCACTGGGACTGGCATGCTCCTAAGGTCAGATCCAGTATGTACTATACTTCGAGGCTTAGGTAATCCTTTGTTCCCTGCTTAAGTCGTTTAGGCCTCTGTAAAAGCAATAAAACTGTTTGTTTGCGATAATCCGAGGGTCTGCTGGCTGTTTTCCAAACTTTTATGACCTCTACGAACTATTTTCGTCGAATGGTAAGCAGGAAATGCCTTGAATGCAGCTGAGAGTGTGGATTTTGATGTAACACTTCCTGTGGTCCGGTTGTTAAAGCGGTCCCCCGTCGCAAGTATTATTGATGGTTTCCTGGCTTGAAAAGCTGAAGAGAACTGACATAATGTGTTAATGTTTTTTTTACAAGTGAATAAAATTAGAATATGTACTTGAAGCACATAATAACATATGTTTTTCCTGTTTTTTTTCTTATTCTTATAGTTTTGAACCAAATCGTATTTTTACACTAGATGCAGTGGGTGCAAGGTTTAGCACTGTTTACATGAATATAAATAGGCAAATAGTGGTTATTGGGTGGTGTTAATCAGATAACTAATGTTAGTGTAGTTGGGAACTAAAGCATGCAACTGCAAAACTCTGTTAATTAGTAGTTGCAGGCATTGTGTATGGTACAGAATTATAATGTAGGATGCATTTACGTTTTTTTTTTTTCTCAATAAAAGTGGTATATATATAATGATTGAAACAAAAGAGGTATTTGGGGTAGGAATAAGTAGCTAGTCAATGTATTAAAATTTTCCTTTAAATGGTAATAATACCTTACAAAGGAGATTTGCTTAATTAATAGTTGGAACAAAAGATGTAGAGCAATAGCAGTGTTTGTTAGGGAATGTTTAGTTTAGACTTTGTCGTAGCTAAGCTAGAATATATAGGTTGTAAGCTTAGGAAATGTTTTAAGTTTTATTACATGAAGCTTTTAAATATGTTTGTGTTCTTAACCTTGTTCATGTTTTCTCTCATACAAGACCTATATAAGTCCTGGTCCAGGGGTAAAGTGGGTAAGCACTGGTTTGGGACGGGATATAGGAAATGCTTCCAGATTATGTATAGTATGCAGTTAGTACATATCTATTTGACAATTTCCCTCTTATACTATTATTGGATACTTAGACCTGTGAATGTGGGAGTTAGACTCATGGAACATTAAAGGGCTCCAGAACTCGAAGAAGAGGAAGCTGTTGCTACACATATTGCTACAGGACAAAGCACTGTTTGTATTTTTACAAGAAACACACTTGATGAATGATCAGTGGGATGATATTAGGAAAAAGAACTGGATCAGAGCGGTAGTGGCATCAGAAGGTAAGACAAACAGTGCTTGAGTGGCTATAATTATTAAAACTCAATACAAAGTCAAGATTTTAGACTCTAAAGTGGATCAAAATGGGCGATGGTGTTATGTTATTTTATCGGATAATGCATTTGATAAACCTCTTTTACTTTTAAATATATATGCACCCTGTAATGACCAACACAGTTTCATAACATCATTATATCCAATCTTAACACAATATGATGGTTATTATTTTGTTGTGGGTGGGGACTGGAATACTTATCAAAATCCAAAGTTGGATAGGTCTTGTCCACAAAGAGCATTTAATAAGCAGGCCGGGATAGCATTAAACGATTTTAAGGAAGATTTTCAATTATATGGCCCCTTTCATTATTCACATAATATTAATAATGCAAATAAGTATACCTTCTATTCACCATGCCACAAAATGTGGTCTAGAATAGATTTTTTCTTGATATCCAAAGCATTAATGAATTTGGAACCAGTAGTGGTTATACATACTGTTATCTATCAGATCACTCAAAAATTTCGTTAAGTTTTTCTAAAGATTTAAAAGATACAAGAATGCATAGAGGTTACAATTGGTCACTTAATCCAAATCTTTTAAATAAAAAGGATATAATAGATGGAATTGTAAAATATCTGAAAGACTTAATAGATAGGATGAAGCTTCAGAAACATACTCCTGATATTGAATGGGCAACAGTTAAATCTCAAATTAGAGGATTTCTTTTGCAAAAAGCCTCATATTATAAGAAAATGCAAAACAATGATATTCAAAAACTAGAAACAAAAGTGAAGCTACTTGATAAAGAACTGATTCAGAACTTTAATGCTCAAACAGAGAAGGAAATGTTGAAATGTCAAAGGGATCTCTTCTTGCTGCATAATAGTAGATTAACACTTCAGGAGCATAGGTGTTTAGTGAAATATGCCAATAATGTTCAAATACCATCAAAAGCATTGGCAAGGATTATAAATCAGTCGAAAAAAACTGTACATATTTTGGAAATACAATGTAATGACACAGTGTATTCTAAAACTGAGGATATTATTGATATTTTTGAAAAAATCTATACCAAGGTATATGAGGGTCAAATTGATATGTCTATACATAAACAGAATAAAAGATTTTTGCAAGAAATTAACTTTCCAAAATTAGAAGAGAGTCTGCAAAGTGATCTGATTAAACCTATATCTGAAGAAGAAATAGTATATGCAATTCAACATATGAAAGCACATAAGTCACCAGGTCCTGATGGTCTGACAGTTGAATTTTATAAAGAGTTTGCCGATAGTTTTTGTAAAGTATTGTCTCATGTATTTAACTATATAATCAGAAATAAAATTAGTGATCCTCACCTTAATGCATCAAAAACAATCTTTATACATAAAGCTAATTCAGATCCCCAAAACCCGGACAATTACAGGCCAATAGCATTAATAAATGTGGATATGAAAATTATAACTTCTATTATAGCATGTAGGTTAAAAAAGATTATGATACATCTAATTTCTAAGGAACAGGCTGGATTTATGGCAACTAGACAAACTAGTGATAACACACTTACACTGCATAATATGATGATGTATGCTAAACAAAACAACTCTAATATTTATGCCCTTATAATAGATGCTCAGAAAGCATTTGATAGAGTGGATATAAACTTTTTGTTTGATGTGTTACCTTATTTCAACATGCCCCAGGAATTTGTTCAGATACTACAAATATTATATAGTAATCCGTATACTACGCTATATATTAATAGGAGTTATTCTAAAAGAATACAGATTAAAAATGGTACACATCAGGGTTGCCCCTTGTCCCCCTTATTGTTTAACCTTTATCTGGAACCTCTATTTTTATATATTAAGCAAAATTTGTATCATAATGCACCAATAATTTATAGAAATAAATTATTAATGTCGGCATTTGCTGATGATCTCATTATTTATTGTACAACCCCAATGTCTGACAGTGAAAAGATATTAAATGTTATAAATGAATTTTCAGAAGTCTCTAATTACAAAATTAATTTGGAGAAAACTAGTATTTTCCCGTTAAGAACCCCTAAACCTTTTTCATTAATGTCCCTGGTGGGGAAGCTAACATGTAAAGAAAATATCAAATATTTGGGTATTAGCTTCTCTACGGATAATAAGGATTTTATAGTAATAATATTAAACGAGTATGGGAACAAATAGTAGTTGATTGTGGCAGATGGAGGAATTTAAGACTGCTGGTATTGGCAAAAGTATCAATAGTGAAAATGAATATATTACCACGAATATTGTATATCTTTAGGTCTGCTCAATTATCAATTTCAAAGACAGTTTTTAAACAAATTCATAAAGATCTAGCTAAATTGATTTGGGAGCCAAAGAAAACTAGAATATCGTATGAGAAATTAATGACCCCAAAGAGTAGAGGAGGACTTGAGTTACCGAATTTTGAAGTATACTATCTAATTGTGAACGCCAATAGGATTTTAAGAATTGCTAATTACGATGTAACTAGTACAAAATGGATACCAACTTGGGTGGTCTTGAATTACAAGCATATTTTAGATCAGAATATAAATCCTAAAGCAATACCCTTTTTGGGAAAAAATTGTTTGATAAAGTATGGGATTATGGACCACATAAAAACATATGTGTTATCTTTGCAAAACTTATTCCAATCAGTAGATTTGTTGCAATATATGATGGTTTTTCAACCTTTCCATAGGAATCCCAATTTTAAACTAAATAATCAGTTGATTAATCTTAGTAAATTCCCATTAATAGTTAATTTGACTCTGATTGATGTTTTTAATAAATTTAATTTATCGGCTTCACAAATTAGACAGGAATTGAACCTAACTAAGAGTTATATTGTTATAATGAGACAAATCAGAGAACTTGCTCTGAGTCAATTTGAAAACTTTAAACCTGTAGCCGGAATTGTGGATAAATGCTCTGAATTGTGGCAGGCTGTCCAACAGGAGGTCAAATTTATAACAAGAACAAATAAATTAATTAAAGACTTGAAATTCCAGGATAAAATTCTGTTGTCAGGGTATTGGGTAAACAAAATGACAGTGGCAGATAATCAGGTATTAAAAGCAATTGATTTAACAATAAAATCGGTCTCTTTTCAAAAGTTGATGTATACACAGTTGATGATCTGGAATAATACATATTATACACGTCTTAGTTTACATAAATTCAATCCTAGGAATTCTCCAACTTGTCCATATTGCACAAATCAAACAGCTGATCTTCTTCATATGTTCTGAAGCTGCAAGTGTATATATAAACTTTGGAACTCTCTTAGAACACAACTACAAAAGATGGGTTATCAAAGTTCAACGTTATCATGGGAATTTATGATGATACATATTCCTCCAAGAGAGCTCCCTAGATCACAAACTATAATATGTATAAATATTTTTTTGCTGATGAAGCTGTATATAGCTACAAATTGGTTTGAACCAGATAAGACATCATGGGATAATTTTAAGCTTGTGGCTATAAAGCATATATTAGCACATAAATTACTCCTGAAACAAAGTAACAAAAATATTAATAACCCGAAAATATGGGAAAAGGTTTTTAGCATAATACTGTTATTAGGAATGCATTAAAGTTTGGATATATATGTGGAGGAAATAGTGTATTGGAACTGTGTATGATATGTATTGACGCAAATTATTTCTACAAATATTTTGTCTTTTTTTTTCCCTGGTGTTTTCTTTTTTTTCGAATAATGACGATTTTCATATGGAAGCATTTTGTGTAGATATTGTATATAGTTTTGATAGTAGTAGTAGTGAACTATGTGTGTGATTTTTTATTGTATATGGAAAATATATATCAGTAAAAATTTATTATGGGAAAAAAAAAGACAGTGTTTGATTATACTGATTGATTTAATTGTTACTGTGCATCAGAGATGTTACATAGAGAATGCATGCTTTTTGAAGTACAGTGCAGATTTGTGAAGTGCAAACAGGGATGTTCCTAACATTCAAGTAAAGTGTGTGAAGTGATATGTTATTTGTTTTTTTTTTGGGGGGGGGGGTGTATTATATATGTTCTGATCATCCCAAAGTAATCCAAACAATATGACGTCAACAAATAAACTTTATGATGCTGATGTTTACTGTCTCACTCTTACAAGCTGCTAACTGTTAAGAGGTACTTACACTGGTAAAATGAGTAGCAAAATGTTCATTACTTCCCAAATGCTTATTACGTTTCTGTTTTGCATATGTTTATAACCTTTTACATACTTTTCATTTTGTATGCAGGCAAGGACATGAAATGAACTATTTGCCTAAGTCTCATCAGTTTTTCACATGCAGACATCATTGTGTGTGCAGTGAGGGGCATGGCAAGCCTGTTTTTTGTTTATAACACATTAAATATTTTCATTTAATTCAAGCTGATGCATGACAGAAAAACTTGTGAAACTTTTATAACTATACATCTGTCCTTAATCTGGTATGCTGCTTTACAAACATTTTACAATATCTGGCTTACTGATTCACTAATGCTACTGTGGTACACATTCACTATTTTTCGTGTTTCAGATGCTGAGAAAGAAACAAAGCAACCAGATTCCAAATCAGATACCCTGAGAGCAAGTACTTTGGAATCTGGCCCCCTGGATTGTCTATTCATAGACAGGCCTTTCAGTGAAGTAACTTACATCGAGGACAAGTCTTTCAGAATCAGGGCAGACATATACAGCAGTGTCACTTACACTGAGAGCAAGTCTTTTGGAATTGGGCCTAATGTGTAACAGTCAGCTGCATCAACAGATGGCATTACAAGGGCAGCTTCCACACTTTCCCAAATAACCCAGAGTGAACAAGACTATGGATTCAGGCAGTAAAATCACAGGATGTCTGCTGACATCCTCTGTACCAACCCCTTCTCATTGGATCAGTTTGCGATCTCCAAAAGTGTGAGCCAGTCTTTAGGATTCAAGCCTAGCCAACAGCATTTAATTCAAACAATAATACCCATTTTTAACCAAATAGGCCTACTGAACACATAGTCTCGTTTTGGGGGTGACCCAGGAATGATGTCTGGTTAAATGACTTGCTCAAGGTCACATAGTAGGCTGAGGAAATACACCCCACAAACCTCAACCTATATACCAACTACTAAACAAGAAGTTATGCAGTGGCAAACCTTTTCTTGTATAGCCTAGTTCCTGTGCAAAGGCCTCCTGAAGTAATTGAAAAAAGGCACAGGCTGCAGGTAAATCTCTCCACAATAGCACTACACGGTTGTCTCTTCTGTAAATGAATACTTCCTTTCAGATGTGCTTTCATCAGAGGGCAATGATATAGATCATGGTGTGTCATTGCAATAACACAGTTGGCTAGATTTTCTTTGTTGAAGTGTCTTACTCGTTGGTACAGTATTTAAATAAATGTATTCATTTGAGCAATGCTAGTAAGTGAAGGCCCATTGTCTATATTCTGTTGTTATTGAGCATAGCTATGTCTTGTTTACTCATTTGTTGAACTTTAACTGGTCATGTCTTACTGGAGGAAAATATGTGTGTGAATCAAGTGCATTTCATAATTATAAATTAGTACTAGACTAACTGCCCTAGTGGGCCATTTTAAACCTAGCCAGCTATCCCACCTGAGAATCAGACACTTTACCTTGTGCCTGTAAGGCAAACACCTTCAACATTATGCCAACACCCAAGTGCTATTTGAATCTGGATAGCCAGCGTATTGTAATGTCTGCACTAATACACAGTACCACAGCTATTTTCGCTACTCACCAAGATCATGTGACTTCTTCTCAAAGGCAGTACATGAGGTAGGAATCATACCTATACCCAGTGCATTGTCCAGTCAACTGCTCAACAAACCATCAAACATTGATTCATCCAGTGTCCTTGCCTGTGCTGTACAGCCTATGGAATGTGAGTACAATGGTAAAGAACATACCAGTGAGTCATTTCCTGATTGCTTGACCACAGCTAGACTGTACTGCTCTACAACATTGTGATACGATCCACAGGCACTTCATCACAGACAACTACATGGATAATTTAAAGATGTGGATTACACAGTGATGCTATAACATTTTTTACAATGAATATTCAAAGTTTACTTCTGAGTAGTAAACATGTTACCATTGGTATATCTTTCTTACGGTCTTCTGCAGCAATTCCCAAATTTCTCATGGGTCATTCTGCATTCAGCAATGCTACTCATACCTCTCAGCTGATCGGATTTTCAAAGAATGTCCAGATTTTTGGCTCATATTTTTGGTCTGCTTCTCATAAAATTTGTTGTTTTCTGGCAATTCACAGGGATGACCTGAGGATTGAAGTCACTAAATAATGGCATACATTTGAGTTTCAGACTTCATATCCTTCAGGCAATGCATGTTAAAACAAAGCATGTTACTCGAGATACTTTCTAAGTTTATAAAAGCACTATTTAAAATATGTCCCTATTTTTGGACCTTTGTTCCCCCATTTTGTTGGGCTTTGTCCAGATTTCTTGCACCAAGAGGCTGAGAGGTATGATGCTACTTTATTTCCTTTGTTCTTTATTACATCATATGTGCACTGTGGGGTATGCAGCATGTGGTCTTAAATGTCAGGCATGGTTAATAGTAACATTGATGTTCTGAACTAGGTAAGTATACTTTGCTAAGTAATGACACAGTACAAATTGTAACATGCTGAGTAATGAACTCATGATGAAGTGCTGCAGATGCATTCAACATGTTCATCTGTTCAACGCTGTAGTTTTTGTGATAAGCTTATATCAGCTATGAAAGTCATGGGGCAGACAGACACCAAGTGTTGGCATGATGGAAGAAGCTGTGCAATATCAGCAAAGACAATGCTGGGTCAAACACATTATACTGCACAGATTAACTAATGTCTTTAACTAGCACAGGCATATTCATTACTGACTCATACTGAAGTTGTGGAGGTATCTTCCACCTCTGCCATTAATAGTGATGATGGTGCTGAAACGGATGTGGAATTCACAAGTTGTCTTTATTTTTCATTTGTCAAATGAAGTAGAACATGGATCCAAATATACCATTTTAGGTTCGGCCTAAACTGTAGCAATATAAAAATGTTAGCAACAGAGATTACAATAATGATACTCATACAAAGTAGCATGCACAAAGGTTCAATTACATAACTGAAGTATAGGAGTAAACTAGTAGACAGGACTTAATAAATGATGCATTTACAGCTGCAGCCAAGTCAACTTGGTTTACCATGCTTGCATGATGAGCCCCAAGGCTCATTCAGAATGCATGTGGCCAGCCAATTTGTCCAATGAACACCTCCTTGTCATAGTCACAGTAGGGCCCATGGAAAGATTGTGTTAGACAAACCTGCAGCCAGTGTCAGTTATGGGCAGCTGTTGTAAACAATGAATGTCTAGTGTAGTTGTGCAACTGCTTTCACAATGAATACTAATGTGCTGAGTTATTGTTGTGTATAAAGGCAAAAATATATGCAGAAAAATGCCTTATGGATGAAACTAAGGCTATTATTGATAAGGGTTGAATGCAGAGGTGGTGCTATGGCATTGTAAACAATAAAAACTGACAGAATATTACAAACAAAGCTGGTGAACATAGGAAGGGATCAGAACACATTGGAGAAGGGAGTATGACACATACACAGATATCCTTCTGAAATAATTGAAAATAGACAAAATGTGAAACTCAGACAGGATGGGGGAATACAGTGAAGTAAAATGATGTACTGACCTACACCACTCCTGACATAATCATGTTTTTTCTTAGTGTCCCTGTGCTATAATTGTAAATACAAAGAAAAGTAAAGTATCAGCCTGAGGAAATTTAAACCAAGTACCTTGTTCAATGATATTCTCATACGTGCAACATTAACTAGGCAAGCTATTGCAGGAATCATACTCAAGGAGTCAGGGAAGCACATATCAGGGGAATGTTACACAAAAGCAAAATGGAAGCAGTAATCAAAGATAGGCCTCAAGTGAGTTGTCCCCAGGACTTTCTCCAATGAGAGTTTGTTAAACACAGCATTAACTAAGTGTGCTACTGCAGGAGTCTTAATGCAAGGGTTAGAAAAACGCATATCAAGGGAATGTTACACAACAACAGAATGCAAGCAGTAATCAAAAGAAAGGCTACAAGAGAATTGAAATCAGGACTCTTCTTCAGTGACAGCATCTTAAACAAAGTACTATCAAGCTGAACCATTGCAAAAGCAATGCAAAAAGGGTCAGAAAAGCCCATATCAGGAGAATGTTACACATGGGCAGAAAAGAGACAAAAATCAAAAGACAGGCTTCAAAGGAACTGACTCCCTTCAGTGATAGTTTCTTAAAGAGGGCATTAACAAATTGAGCCATTGCAGCACCCATACCGAAGCAACCATGGAAATACATAGGGAAAAGTTACATGTGGATGGAATGGAGGGAGAAAAAAAAAAACAAAATCATGAGGTGTTTGGAACATCCCACTTTGTATATTGAAAGTTTACAATACAGGACATTAAAAAGCTGAACCATGGAAGCAGTCAGAATAAAGGCATACACTTAGCTCCATTTCATAACTGACAACTACGTACAACAGCACTCGGATCATTTGAACTACTAATGGCAATATCTGTCATTCATGACATAGATTGGACTTCATTTTTGCTATACTGCAAGAAGTGCCACTTCTCATTGGTTATATATGGGCATCTAGAGTTCTCTCTGTCATCCATCATGCACCATTCAATCACAAAAAGATATGTTTTTATTAGCCCTTTTTGGTCATATGTGTGATCTGGTTATTTGTTATCCAGATTAAAGTTTGGAAATGAAAGTACATAACACAAGTGAAAAGGGAAGCAAGCAGAGTGTAGAACAGAAGGCAAGCAAATAAGAAATGAACAGGATGGTGGTGGAGTAGGATGAATGATCTTTTTGTGGTACAGTTGCCCGCTTGTTTTTTTAAAGAAAGGAATGTTGGAGAAGGAAATAAGGTATGTAAGAGGAAGGTATGTAAGAAAGTTAGGTTGGGTAGTAAAGAAAGACAGACAAGCCTAATGGGGTAACACAAAAAAAAGGAGGGGAACTCAAAGTTGAAGAAGGCATCAACCAATCAGAGGGAAGACACTTGTGATGGGAGGACCATTAAAACAACATGGGTCAGAATTGACTCAATAGGCAGAGAAACACGAGGCTGGGGAATAAAATTAGGTATTTGTAGAAGCAGCCTCTGCTAAGTGAGGCACATTGGGAGGTTATTCATTACCCTGGATACTGTCAGCAGTGTGTCATGGCTCATAAGGTGGAACTAGTGCTGAGCAGGGATGCAATGAAATGATATTCCAGAGCATGTCTCAATGTGCCTGATGTGGGCATCCAACCTCCTGTCAATGATATCCCCCACAATGTCAGCTAGCTGATGATTGGTGACCCTACTACTGCTACTGGTGGGTATCACTGCACCAGCCTGTGGTGCAGGTGTACCTGACCCAGGTGGTGTAGGCAGGACAGAAGGTTTGGAGGAAGCTGTCGCAGGCTGGTACACAGATGTGCTGTGTACTTCAGCTGATGGTGCTGGTGGTAGTGGCAATGACTTCTGCTGACAGGCTTTGTTGGTGAGCCATTTACAGGTTGTTGTGCTGCTGCAATCAACTGTAAAACAAACAGAGAGAAACAAAAAAATAAATAAATAAAATGTGCATAATAGAAAGGATAGTGACAAAGATGGTGGGGAAAGAAAAATACAAACACAGTGAAAACTGAATTCTGTTGTTGCTAATAATACAATTAAACAGAATACACTTCTCCACTTTTCCACCCATTGCCATCCCTTCCCCCATCTCAAAAATCCTCAAGAAATGGATCCACAGCCAGCTCCTTAGCTACCTACTTGACAACAACATACTATATCCAACCCAGTATGGTTTTAGACCAGGGCACAATACCACAACAGCTCTTACCTCCTTCTGTGACACTATCGATCAGGTCCGTGACATCTGAAAACTTGGTTCCTCTCTATTTCTCGATCTGTCCAAAGCCTTTGACACTGTCATCCACTCCTTCTTAGAAAACTATCCAACACAGGTATCTCTCCCTCTATGTTACGCTGGTTTTCCAACTACCTCTCAGACAGACAACAAGCTACAAAATGGCTAAACTCCTTCTCTCCTTTCCTTTACACCTCCACAGGTGTTCCCCAAGGGTCCATCTTAAGCCCACTACTTTTCAGCATTTTCATCAATGACTTCCATTGTAGTATCACTCAAGGAACAGTCATCCAATATGCAGATGACTCTGTTATCATCTCTACTGCCAACTCCCCACATGAACTTCAAAAACTTATCCAAGCAGCCCTCAGCTCCACCAAAATATGAATGGCTAACAACCATGTAGCAATAAATCCTTAAAAAAACTAAACTGGGGATATTTACCCCTAAGAAATCTTGCACTATAAACAAAGACACTTTCACTATCCTCTCCCATGTCAACACCTCTATAGAGGTTGTCACACATACTAAATTTCTAGGTGTTACCATAGACGAACACATAACTTTGAACATGCACATTCACAACAACATTAAAAAGGTGCATCAGAAACTGGGCATGCTATATCGACACAAAACATTCCTCAATTACTCTTCCAAACTAGCCCTTGCCTCCTCTTTCCTGCTCCCCTCTCTTCTATATGGAGCACCTCTTTTCATCAATATTCAGATGAGTCTTAAATCCAAACTGCACTCATGCTATAACAAAATAGCAAAATTTGTTACCAATGGTAAGTCCTTATCTCACCACTGCACCTACCTTAGACTACTGAATTAGTTAGAACTACCTCACCACCTCACATATATTCAACTAACTACTGCCCATAAACTAATACACAACCCATCCCATTGCCCAGACCTTTCTAACCTATTTACTCCATACCACCCCAATAGGCCCCTCCACTCAGAAAACCAAATGCTCCTACAGGTAGATAACCCCAACCTCACCACTGGACAATGGCTCCACTCCTTTTCCACAGCTAATCTATGGAACTCTGTCCCACCCTCTCTTAGATTTACTAGCAATACACTTACCTTTAGAAAATCCTTGAAACATCATCTCTCCTCCCACTGGCAATGCGCCTGTGCTAACTCTTCACAACCCATAACCTGACGTGTGTCACTTCCCCTCCTCTTCTCCCACCTTTCCCTTCTTCTCCCCTGTCTACCTCCAGTACCTTCACCTTTACCTCCTGAACAAATAAACCTTTTCTATGCCCTTTACAAATGTACTGTTGTGTTGATACTTTTGACACCGCTATGGTGCCTATCTCAGTGCCAACAACTATATCAGTCTAATCTGGAGCAACTGTTGTATGGATTCTTATCAAACTGAATATACTGCATTGTTACCCGAGCTTTAGCAGTTTAATCTGACATATTTGCTATCTTGTGCTTTATCACATTGAATGTATTGTATGCTCTTGTGCTTTAGCAGTTTGATCTAATATATTTTTTATCTTGTCTTTATCACTTTGTAAGCATTGTATTGTTACTGTGTTTTATCAAATTGTATATATGCATATCTCTGTGGAACTTTGCTCCCCAATCCTCCACTGAAAATGAGCACTCTTTGGCCCAGTGGATCTTCCCAGTCAACAAATGCAATAAATAAATAAACAGAATACACTTTCCAAAGCACTGAACAAATAAATAAACAGAATACACTTTCCAAAGCACTGAACAATCATGGAAGTCTGAATTGTTTATAGATATAGATATAAATATATTAAATATATTAAACATAAAAAAAATAAAAATATATATATATATATATATATATATATATATATATATCACAAACACACACACACATACACACATGTGAGGGATAAAACAACAGCCAACCTGACATGCAGTATTACAAACAAAACATTATTGTCTTGGGCTATTAAGACCAATATGTGTCTGTGGTCAGAGAAACATTTTGACATCTGAGAATACTTTACATACAGAAAATAAACATGCTGTTCAGATGAACAAATTTCACTCACGGGTAATAACAAAGTTCAGCTAACCCTATTGTAAGCTGTGAAATGTCCAGCAAACTAATAATAATGATCTGACATATATGGACCAGGTACTGCTTCAGTGTTACTACTGGTCAGAAAAAAACACATGAATTGTTGCTCATGATCACAAAAGTATGTTGGTGTGGGAATTAAATCCACTGAAATCCTCATCAGTGTGAGAACAAAACCATTTAACATGATGATCTGCCATCTAAACAGGAGGAGGCATGAAAATACACTTCCAACATTGCGTGGACATACTAATACCACTAATCTATGCTAATAATGACACGTGGCCTTGGTGCGTGAATGTTATACATTATTTTTGAATAACTACTATTGTTGCTATTCAAGCCAGATATTTTTATTACAGCATGGCTATTCACCCCAGTGCTCTCTTAGGCACTAAAGTCTGCTCCAATCCATTTGCCTATTCCATTTGATCTCTTCATGGGCTATTAAAATAAAAAGTGTGTAATAAAACATGATGCTGACACACTGCAGAAGGCTGTTTGGGCCACTAGAAGAAGTTATTCTTACAGTACATTGGTGATGACTGTGTCCTAACATTGTCTTCCCATTGATGAAGGTGGTCAGTATTGCAATGCCTGATATCACTGTAATGGTGAAAGCATTGTTCCCCCATACATGGCATGGCAGTATTGTGGATGACAGCCTTGCCCAAACAGTTCCAGACATCACCCTTATACTATGACCTAGTATAACCTTTCTGCAGGAGCTCTCAGCTGTACTCATTTTGGAGGATGTCCAGAAAAATCTTGGACTAATCCTCACACCACCTCTGTGCTCTAAAATGAGCACTACCCTCTCTTTCTCCAGCCATGGTGTCTCACCTTGACGAATCTCTGGGAAAATGTGAGATAATTGTTGCCCAAAACAGTTCTCGCATGTCCCACTGTCCATATAATGATGGGCATCGCTGGACCAATGAATGGCAAACTCAGAAAATGTAGGTACTGTATTTCAATGGCACTTTAAAGTGTGAAACCTGGCAGCTCTCAATCCTTATGTATGCTGTTAAATGCATGCTCTACATATCTTGGCTTTAGAGAGTGCAGCTTTTACCTGCATAGTTGTGATTAGAGGGACTCTGCATTCTTCCTGTATAGATATGAGCCCTTTGGGGGGGGGAGGGGGGGGGGTAAAGTTAGCACTGAACCTATTTGTCAGGATGTTGGCAATATCAGTTGGTTCAGTAATTTTCATGCCATTGTGCTGTAACAAAGAGAAGATCTGGTGTGTTGCCATCGAGATTCTTAACATAGCTATAGAATGCTTTGTGGTTGTCCTTAGAATTAGTGACGAGTTTGTTTTCATAGCTAGCTTTGGAGGATCTTATAAGGGATCTCAGCTTCTTACTGAGGCTGACCAGGGAGCTCCTCCACTCATGGGATTTTACTCTCTTTTGCAACAGTTTCTTCCTTCTGTTGTACAGTTTGTTTATGGCAGGGGACCACCAGATTAGCTTCCTTTTTTTGAAGGATAGCGTCTTGGTTCTGTTTGGGATAGCACGATCCATGCACTCGTGTGAGTGCTTATAGAGTGCATTTGTGTAGGATTCAGCAGTTGTAACTGTACTGTCCATCTGAATTGGTGTCATGAAGTTCACCACTTCTCCCTTAAGAAGCATGAAGTTGGCTTTGGAGAAATTTTTTACCATGGTATCCTTAATGGGGGGTGGGGATGGGATGTTGGTATCAAGGGTGATTAGCTTATGGTCGGATCGGACCAAAGAGGAGTTGACTTCAGGTGTGGAACACCCGTCACTCATGTTGGTAATGACTAGGTCTAGGATATTGTTGCCCCTGGTGGGGGTGTGGATAAGTTGATCCAAGGCATTGGAGTTTATGAATTCCAGAAAGCGTTGATCTAAGGAGTTGGTACACAAGTAGTTTTCCTAGTTAATGGTGGGGTAGTTGAAGTCGCCCATTATTAGGGTGCTTGATTGAACCCTAATATTTTCCAGTACATCAAGAAAAGAGGAGTGGGAATCCTGGGGCATGGTGGGGGATCTGTAGCAAGCTACAATCTGGATTGCAGTTTTGCCCAGAGTTAGTTGCACTTGGATAACCTCGGATGTATTATGCTGAGCAACTAGCCTGGAGTTGTGGATATCCTTAATGAATATGGACACACCTCTGCCTTTGGTGTTTCAGTCTCCGGAGCCTTGAACCAGGTCTCAGTCACTGCACAGATATTGATGTTCTCCATTTTAAGAAGTGCCTCAAGTGAGTGCATTTTGAGATTTAGACTTCTAGCATTGAGTAGCATTACCCTCAGTTTTTGCTTACCTGTTCCTGTTACGGTGGTGAATTTGTCATTTGAACCTTGCCTAAAAAGTCACTATAGGGGCGGCAAGAGCCTTAGCCCAGTATCCAGAATACCAGGGGTGACAGGTGCAGGCCATCTCTGGCAAAGCATTGTGGTCTGTCGACCATGTCATCCCAAGCAGACAGATACTGGATCCCCTTAGAATGACACCAGAAGCTTAGCCAATTGTTGAAGTCAATCATTTTGTCCTTGTACTGCGGTATCATTCTGGGTAATGGCAGAATGCTACTCAGGGCTAGGGTCATACCTGCCTGGGCTACAAGATCAGAGAGCTCTTCCATGTCTCTTTTCATGTAGTCCAGGGAGGTACGTCTCAGGTTATTCACACCAACATGGACAATGACAGAGTCATATTTGTACTTGTTGTGGAGTGACCTGAGTGCGTGGGTTATGTGGTAGATCCTGGCACCTGACAGGCATCTGACAGTAACCTTTTCCTTGTTTAGCCTGGTGAGTGGGACATCAGAGTGCCTGACTATAGAGTCACCTATGACTAGTGTGTTGGGTACATTGTTTTGCCTTATTGGCTGTGGTTGAGTGGCACACTGAGTCTGTGGGCTATGTGTCATTTGGGTTGTGTTGGGGGACGGAGGTTGCTTGTGTTTCTGCTTTGGAGGTCTCTGTTGTTTAGACAGATTATTATTGAGAGCCTCTGCGAATGTGTTTGTGTTACTATGTGTGGATTTTGGTGGTGTAGATTTAGTGAGATTATGTGATGAGTGTGGTGTGGTGCAAATGTTTACCTTCTCCTCTTGACTGTCAAGTTCAGTTTTGGTTGGAGAGAGCTTTACCTCCAGTTTGGCTAGATAAGTGCATCTCTCACCGGTTGTAGTGTTGGGTGGTAGGAGGAGAGGGTTGTCTGTGTACATGAGGCAATTTCTACATTGCCTCAAGATGCTCAGATTCATCAGATAGACAGGAGAGAACACTGGGAGCTGACCCTTGGACATGCCTGAATAAAAAAACTATTTTCCTCTAGATAAGTGAGGAAAGTGAGTACAAGAACTGTTTTTCTCTAAGCAAGTGAGGAAAGTAGTAATTAGTAGCTTATTTAGTGCTTACAAGTTCTGAACAAGTGCTGAGCATAAATAAGCAAATTTAAGCGCTAAAACTAAGAATCTGTATCTGTATTAGACGAGTTACAGGACAATAACAAGTGCAAATGCAGGCTTTCAAATCAGAAAGTTGAGAGAAATGGAAAAGATTGCCCAAACGGCCAATAACTACAATTTCTGGACCAGAACCACTCCTTATATGGTAGACAGGTTACCTAGTGCTTACCACTCCCACTGATAAGCTAGAAGGCTTCCTTCCAACACAGAAAGGCTTGGGGGGCTCAGAAGCTTACATACAGTCCTGGATACAGCAAATCTGTATCTGGACTACACTAGTTACAGGAAAGGTAGGAAAGTTAGCCCCATGGAGCAAGTGATCCAATAGGGACCTGTAAGCATGGAGCAAAGCAATATAATTCATGTTGCTTGTTGATTAAGGCCCTAGTTCTAGGACTGTCTAGTGTAATGGCATCAAGATATTGTCCCCACCCCTTCCCCATTTTAATCTGAAACCTGCAAAGTTCCCATTCTCCAACTGAGGTCACCAAGGCATCAAGTTCTCTCAGGGCCTCCTTCCTGGAACAGAAATGCTAGTAATTGGCCACAACATCCTGTCTGTTCTGGCCAGCCCTCCCAGCAACCTTTAGTCCATTCCCAAACTTGGACTGATTGTGGCACAGATGAAAAATTCCTGCATCTATGCTATTGAGTTGCGGGGGGGGGGGGATTCTGCTGGTTAACAATCCATGATTATTATATCTAACTTTAGCTATTTAACTATAATAGCTAACTACAACATTAATAAATGAATGAAGCACAAGTGGATGGAATCCAGAAGAGCAGTAGTCCTTAATCCCCCCCACCCTCCATAAAATATGTTGTTAGATATATGTAATGGGAAGCTGTACACAATGGTTAGTAGTGCAGGGTATTGATAAGCAGCACTGCATAGCATTATGTTTTCAAGTACCATGCCACAGACATAACCAAATAAACTTACAGAGTATGATAGCACAGCATCATTATAAACAGATAGTTCTGCATGACATGTTGTTGAAATTATCCTTATTAGAGTAATACTGCTGTATCTGTACTTAATATGAGTGTGTGCCCACGTGTACATATGTGTGTCTGTGTGTGTGTGTGTGTGTGTGTGTGTGTGTGTGTGTGTGTGTGTGTGTGTGTGTGTGTGTGTGTGTATGTATGCTCATGCACATGCATGCTCATGTACATGCAGAGCTCCATAGTAGGTTCGACAAAAATTAAAAGCATGAAGACAAAGTGTAAAAGAAAAACAAAATCAGGAAAAATATCTTTCTTTGTATGACAGCAATTCTCATGTAAAATTAGAAGTGGTTAAATAATGTGTAATTGTGTAGAGTGACACTAACCTGATACATCAAGGAATCCCACATATGACTCAAATAAAAATGTATTCCATATCTCAGAAACTACACATGATGGAAGGATGCATCCAGTGGTGGATTATAATAGGGGGATTGGGTGGCTGTCCAGAGCCCACAGCTCATCAGGGCTCATAGACAGCTCACAAATTTCTCTGTTTATTTTATTTTATTGTTATGTGAAGAAACGTCACCTTTGTTTACTTAAAAATAAATTAATAAATAAATGTCTATGTGCATACATAGCATAAATAGCCTGCAATAAGCCCCTAACAACAACTGCAGCTGCAGTGTTTTATGGAAGAGGTCAGTGCTCCTACCAATCAAGTTGCGGGCTTTTGCCACTGCAGAAAACTCACACATTTTAAAACAGGAAAATGGTGGTGTCAGCAGTTAAAAGCAGTACAGCTGCTGTAACAAGCCTCGAGATACTTTTTTTCTTTTGAATTTTACACCAGTGAATCTGTGTATAACAATAATCACTGCCCAGTCTTCTCAGCACCATATGTATGCGCTGAATGCTTAGCAGCTGTGACAGGTACCTTTCAGGTACATTTGTTGTTTTAATTTTAAAATATCTACACTGTGTAGAGGAATGCTTACTGCCTACTCTTCTATTTATATTTTTTATGTAGATAACACGCCAAAAATTAATATACTTAATCAACTCCATATGCATTAATGAAGCCACACTTCTACATTTCAGGCTACTATCATAAAAAGCCATATGTGAGAATTTAGTTTGATAAATGGTCTACCAAAGAACAGCAGGACAACTCTTACATTCCTACTACCCAGCACAATGATTTGACTCCCACAGATCTAATAAGTTCATAGGTTCATAGGTGTGTACTAGGCTAATGGCCCTGGAGCTTTTACAAGCCTAGCCCATAGGATTAGCCCGGCATCGTGCCACCCGACCTTAGTTCCAAGTGCTTCTGTCGAGTAGAGCCACTGGAGTGATCCCTGGGGTCAATTTTCTATTTCCCATCCACTCATCAAGATTTCTCTTGAAGAGGGCCAGTGAGGTGCTCTGTTTGACATGTATGGGAAGTCTATTCCATAGCATGGGCAGTCTCTGGGTTATGAACCTGCCCCTCCAGCATGTTCTGTTGATTGTGGTAATGAGATTGAGGTCTCTGGAGTATGTGGTGTAGAGGGATTGGGATTTCTTTAGATGTAGCATTTCTAACATAGCTGGGTCAGACATGGCTTTGTAAATCAAGCAGAGATCGCCTCTAAGTAGGTGATATGAGACAGAGAATAGTTGGATTTTTTTTGCGACTGTCCATATAGGACAAGTGTTTAAGGCCTAGGAGCCTCTTTCTTAGGTACTTTTGCGGCTCTCCAGTTGTTGCAGGTGTCTAGTGAGGTACATGCCAAATGGGGCATTGTACTCGATGACTGGCCTAATGAGGAAAGAGTAGAGGGAGACAATGACCTCTTTCTTCCGGGATGCAAAACCCTTAGTAATGAGAAGGACTTTCTGACCACAGTGGCAATATGGTGGTCAAAAGAGAGGTTGCTGTCAACCTGTGTTCCCAGATCTCTTATGCCTTCTGTGATCAGTGGACTACCATTGATGTGGTAATTCATGAGAACTGGGTTTTTCCCAAAGGGGATGATGACACATTTTTTGGCAATGAGCTTAAGCCCATAGCTCTGACACCAGTTGTTGGACTCAGAGAGGCCTTTTTGCAGGATGTCAGCATCACATGGGGAGTTAATAATGGCTCCCAACTTGCAATCGTCTGCGAACTTTGTCAGCCAGAGTCCCTTTAAGTTGGCCTGGAATTCTGAGAAGTAGATACCAAACAGGAGAGGACCCAGGACCGAACTCTGTGGGACTCTACTCCTGACTGGTCGGCAGTCTGACTTTGAGTCAGCTACTTTCACACTCTGAGTTCTATCTGTGAGCCAGTTTGCAACCACCTAGTGATATAGGGGTTGATGCCTAGCTTATTGAGTTTTTCTATGGTTCCTGTGTGGGGAATGGTATCAAAAGCCTTAACCAGTTCAAGGTAGGCTGTATGAACCACCTTGCCTTCATCCACAGCTCTGGTGACTGACTCAAAGAAGTCGACCAAGTTGAGCAGGCATGATCTACCCTTCACAAAACCAAACTGTGTGGGATCCAGAGTTTGGAGATTCCCTATATCCTTGTTTATTAGATCCATAATGATGTGTTCCATGGCTTTGTATATCAGACTCGTCAGGCTAATTGGGCGATAATTCCTGGGGTCTGTAGTTGCTCCTCCTTTGTGGAGAGGTATGACTGTAGCAGTGTGCCATTCAATAGGGACAAAGCCTGAGGTGAGGCTGTGATTGAACATGACACACAGTTGAGGTGCCAGTTCACTATGTAGTTCATGTAGAACACAGCCAGGGATATTGTCAGGTCCCATAGAAGCTGTATTCTTGGCCTTGAACAGTGCTGTTTTAACCTGTGCAGCAGTACATCTGGGTGCCTGGCAATCTACCAATATTGTGATTCATCCTTTGGGAGAGGAGTGGTAAAGTTGGCACTGAATCTATCAGCCAGTATAGTGGCAATATCTGTCAGCTCGGTATAAGAGGTACCATTGTTCAGTAGCTCAGAGCAAATCTGGATATTGCCGTGGAGATTCTTTACATAACTATAGAAGGTGTTATGGTTGTCTTTACTATCTGCTGCAATTCTGTTTTCATAGCTGGCTTTAGAGAACTTGAGGAGGGATCTCGACCTTTTGTTGAGGCTAATAAGGGAGTCTTTCCAGTGAGTTTCCACTTTCTATTGTAGAATTTGTTTATGGCAGGGAACCACCAGACTGGCTTCCTTTTTTTGGAAGAGAGTGTCTTGGTTCTATTGGGTATGGCGGGATCCATGCATTTGTGTACATGTTTATACAGTGCATTGGTGTATGATTCGGTGATCATGCAACTATTCTCCATTTGCATGGGTGCTGTGAAGTTAGCCACCTCTGTTTTTAGGAGCCTAAAGTTAGCTTCGGAGAAGTTTTTCATGATGGTTACCTTTGTGAGGGGGGGGGATGTGGATTTCCATGGTGATTAATTTGTTTTCAGATCTAACCAGGGAGGAGTTGACTATTGCTGTAGAGCAATGGTCTCCCATGTTAGCAATGACCAGGTCAAGGATGTTGCTACCTCGAGTGGGGGTAAGAGCGAGCTCGTCCAGGGAACTGGAATTAATGAATTCCAGGAACGTTGGGCAAGTGTATTGATACATGAGTAGTTTTCCCAGTTAATGGAGGAGTAGTTAAAGTCTCCCAGTATGACAGTGTTAGGTTGGACCCTAATATTCTCCATAATAATGTATGAAGGGACCCCCCTCCACCCTGCTGTTGCACTGACAAATGCCTAATATGCCTAAAATGCAAAGTAGCCTTTATTTTATTTCCTAAGTCAATGTTTACCATACATCTCAACAATCCCTAGTTTTACCTCATACTTTTTCCTTGTCCCTTATCACAGGCTTGATTTTCTGGTAAATCACAGAGGATTACATTCAGTAACATCACTCATTAGAGATCTATGCTTTATAGTGTTTAAGTAATGTATGTTGGTATAAAACCCATTGTTCTACTAACTTCATATTTCGAAAATATTCCTTGTTTTCAGCCTTTCTCTGCCATTATCTTTGGCTTTGTCCAGTATTCATTTCTAAAGAAGATGAGAGGTATATTTACCATTCAGGGCGGGAACAAAAAAATAAAAAAATAACACATTCTCATAGGATGCAGGCTCCTCCCCCAATTAAAAAAAAATTCACAGTTTTATGTAGACGTAAATAAAACGAAATAAAATAAGCAGTCAGTGACTAATGCTAGTTAGCCATGTGCTGAACTTGGAAATGCCTTCACGATCATAGAAACTTACTTGGCTATTGGGCCTGAGGCCCTTACAAGCCTAGCCAAGAATTAGCCCATGTTCCGACAAGGCAGCACCAATGCCCCTGTCCAGCAGGGGCACAGGTGGAATCCCAGTGGTTTATTTTCTGTTCCCCATCCAGTTATCCAGGTTGCGTTTAAAAAGTGTTAATGAGGTTTTGTGCTTGACATGGAGAGGGAGTCTATTCCATAGAAGGGAGAGTCTCTGGGGCACAAATCTATCCCACCAACAAGTCCTATTGATGTCACATACCAGGTTGAGGTCGCATGTGCGGGTTACTTAAGTGAACTTGACTTGCGGATATGCAGTCTCATCGAGCTGGGGTCTGAGCTTGCCTTTTATTTCAGACTGAGGTCACCTCTGAAGAGTCTGTATGAGACTGAGTAGAGGGACAGGGCTTTTAGCCTATCTGTGCAGGGTAGATGTTTAAGGCCCTGGATTCTCCTGGTGAGGAACCTCTGTGGTCTCTCCAACTGCTGCATGTGCTTTGTATGGTACATACCGAAAGGGGCATTGTACTCAATAATGGGTCTTATAAGGGAAGACTACAGGGATGTTATGACTTCCTTGTTCCTGGATGAGATACCCTTACTTATCAGGTGGGCCATGTAGAAGGCTCTCTGTACAATGGAAGCAATATGGTGGTCAAAAGTCAGGTTGCTAGCAACCTGGGTACCCAAGTCCCTCGAATGATTGCATGCTTAGGACCTTGTTATTAATGTGATAATTTCTGGGGACATCACTCTCCCCAAAGGGAATGATGATGCATTTTTTAGCATTCAGTTTCAGGCCATGTTTCTGGCACCAGTCATTTGTTTGTATGAGACTCTCTTGGAGGATGTCCACATCACTAGGGGAATTGATGACAGCGTCCAGCTTGCAGTCATCTGCAAACTTGGTCAGCCACAGCCCACTGGTTTTAACCTGCATCTCAGAAAAGTATGTTCCAAACAACAGAGGCCTCAAGATCATTCCCTGGGGTACACCACACTTTATGGGTCTACTGCTTGTGGTAGTTTCCCCTATTTTGACTAGGTGGGTTCTATCAGTGAGCCAGTTTGCTACCCATCTGGTAACATATGAATTAATACTTAGGTGAGAGAGTTTATCTATTATATATCTATTATATCCAAGTGGGGAATAGTAGCAAACGCTTTGGGCAGGTCAAGGTAGGTGATGTGTACTGTCTTCCACTCGTCAGTGGCTTTGGTGACTGTCTCAAAGAAGTCAACCAAATTTA
>NC_056732.1:93180642-93218142 GCF_019279795.1 Protopterus annectens | reverse complement strand
AGAATTTCCCTCATTCTCCTGAATGATGTTGGCCCATGAGCTTTTCCATGACATTGTCACAGGACATCACTGAATACTGGGAAATTAATATATCAGATTAATACTTGGGCTTAATGGTCATAGGGATGGATCAGCTGGTCAAAAGGGGGGCACACAGAAAAAAAAATAAAACAGAACATCTGTTAACTTCACAGCTATCAGATGGTACAAGCTCTTATTAGTCTTTTCACATCAGACATTGGTATTTTGAGGTGGGAAAAATAATTTATATGTTGTACACTATTCCTTCTTGTTACTATAATAAAATAAAGACCACCCTGAGATTTGGAGATATTTATAACAAAACATGTAAAGGGTTTCTGATGCCATACCTTATTCATTGAGAAATGATTTTAACCAATGCTAAAGACTATAACATACAAAATCTGATAGATAAATATACATGTAAAACAATTAAAAAGGTGAATCCAAAACAATATGCAAATTTATACATGATCCTTAAAAAAAGAGTGAGGGGGCGGTATGTTGTTTGAAAACTCCCCGTGGCCCAAGGTGCACTTAATCTGCCAATGGATGCAGCAGTTGTTTCTGCTGTGCTGATGTCAAATCCAGTACAGAAATTAGCAGTGGTCAGACACATGTCATGGCAACCTGCGGAAAGAAAGGATAAGGAAAAAACAAAACAGTATAACTGAAAAATCCATTACTCACTTCAAAAACGTCAGGTTTATAGCTTCTTGCACTATATAAATTCATACACAGTGGCCATACCTAGATAATGCCTATACATAGTATGTTGCTCAACAGTGTAAAGCAGTATGTAAGTAAAGATTCACAAAAAGAGATAGAGCATCAAACTATGTAACACATGCAACAGCATTTGGCTCGGCTGAAACAGTACACAGTACTATCACAACGTACAATCGCTTGCAAACAGAGATGTGAAAGCTGAGCGTGGTGCTCTGGAATTGTTAGGCTGATCATTTCCAATGGGTCCTTCCTGTTCAATATGGTCATGTAGGTAAGGCACAAACATTGCTTTAGTATGAAACAGTGCATCAATCTCTAGGAGTTGGGTAATGCAGACTGTAGACTCCACATGAAAAAACATGTGCTCCAGGACTCTGTGTGACCAGCAACATCTATTTTGATCAACTGTCACCATTATCTGTCTCTCTCCACAACTACATCTAGGAAAAATCTAAATAATTTGTACCAATTAACACCATTATGGTATGTGACTACTAATTAACCTTAGATCAGACATGTTAACAACAACAATCAGCCAGCTGTATACAGCTGAGCATCCAGAACACACTGCACTTTGACCAACAGTACATAAATAACTACCTGAACACATGTTGTAGATCATGTAACTACTGAAAGCTTATAAAACAAAAGATAACCCACCTGAAATGTTACAGTGACCCAGATATTTATCTTGACTAAAAGAGTGCATATAAAATGCAAGGTTAGGCATGCACACATACAACAAACCTTCAACAGATATACACACATGAAATGCTTAAGTATGTTGTGCATCAAACATGTGTTAACATACCAGAGACGCCACTCAAATGGAAGTGTTTCTTTCTGGGATGACTTGCTGTCCTTTCTGACAGCTGTACACCAAGACATAGATACTCTTGACGTAGATGACCTAGGTTCAAAGCTGTAAGGAAATGTCAGTGTTCTAATTCTGCAAGCCAGTGCAGCAAGGTCATTCTTGGCATATCTAAAGGCATCCTGGTAAGTGTTGCAATTCATAGGATAAGATATGTAAAATAAAATAAAAATTACAGAAACGGATATTATACTGGTATTCCCTGATCTGGCATGCATTTATCATGCCATCAGCTGTATTGCTGTAATTCTGAATTTCATAAATGTGAGCATGAAGTTTGTGTGTGTGTCTGTGTGTTTTAATAACTTGCTATGTTTTATTTTAACACAACACTGGATATAAATATTTATGTTAATACTTAGATACATTTCCACAAAACAAGGTAATATTTAAGCAGCACATACCTCCTTCCAGGTTTTCCAGAAGCATGCATACATTTATTTTACTAGCAGTCATATATATATATATATATATATTGTGGACAGTAGTTTTCTAACTATTGCTCTGCCTTAGTCATCACATCTTTTTTTATTCTTGTTAAGTGTACTCATGTATATGGGTAGATACTGAGCTGTTCCTTTTACACTTTCTAAATTAAGTAAAATATATTTGAGCTGTTTACTTATATTACACACAGATTTAGAAACTTTCTATGTAGAAAACCGAGGGTTATAAGCAATTCCCTTGTTACATTCACTAAATGTCTGTTGTACACAGAAACTGAAATGTATGCATCATTTTATATTACTCTATCTTCATCGAAAGCATTAAAGAACAAACATTAGGTCATTAAAGATGGCCACTGACTGCTTTCACTTAAAAAATAACTTCCTCCACTTACCTCTTTAAAACTGAATAAGTGTGCATGAAAAATAAAATTCAGTATTGTCTGCAATACACGCATTTCACACTGGCAAATGAGGGTCCACTTTTATTTCAATTTGATACAGTTAGTTGACATGAATTGTTCCTTATTTCTTAGGACGCGTTCACATCATAGGTTCAGACTGCAGAAGTCTCACCTGACAGTATTCTAACTGGCAGCAGCTAGCAGCAGTACTCAGGTTTGTTTCTGGTATTTTCATTGCAAACATCTGTTGACAGCATGAGGTGAACAGAATGACAATGCCTAGCAGTTTTTGTAATGAACAGCTGGTAGTATACATCTGAATAACTGCAAATCTATAGAATATTTATAGATTCATAGGTTCATAGATGTGTACAAGATTAATGACCCCAAGGGCCTTTTTAAGCATAGTCATGCATCCCAAATCTCTGACAAGCTCTAGTACCCTTAATTAGTGTAAGCAGGGCTTGGGAGATGAAACATTTACAAGCAGGGCCCTGGGAGATGAAAAATTTTTGCAGGCTGCCTATGTCCATTATAGACACAAGTGCCAAACCAGGGATGAATTTCCTGTTCCCCATCCAGTTGTCCAAGTTACATTTTATTTTTATTTTATTTTACATTTGTTTACCGGGAAAGTCTGACTGGACAACAAGTCCATTTTCAGCAGAGGCTCGGGGAGAAAAGCTCCAAGACATACAATGCATGAGAAACTTAACAGCTTAGCAACTTAACATTATACAAAGTGTTTCTAAAGAGAGTAATAGCAAGGTTACATAGCATTTCTTAAAAAGTAAACAGATTACAATTTATGGAGATCGTATGCAATATATAACAATATAGAAAAAAATAATCAGACTAGTAGTTAGACATACTAGTGGTGGGTACAATAAATCTTACAAACATACCTTTTTTGAGCTGAATACTTTATATACAGTCTTTATAACTTTGGCCAATAAATGCAAGCTTGAGCTAAGAGGTTTGTAAAGACAGAAAAGTGTGCAGAGAAAATAGAAGAGGGTAGTGGGACTTACTTTTAGAAAGTATTTAGGTAGTTTGTAGTGAGTTAGATAGAGATAGGATAATTTAGATAGGTTTTAGTTTGGGGCAATAGTTTGGGCAGTCTGTTAGGTGAACTAGATTTATTTCAATTTTATTGTTTTAGCCAGGTTCAATACATGGGCAGATCCATTATTGGTGGACTTTTAGTAGTTTTTTTAATTGTACTATTTTAGTGTTGGATTTAATGTCAAATGGAAGGCTATTCCAGACTTGAAGGCTATTCCGCTTGAATTGGGTTAGGCAGCAACTCTGCTTTACATCACTGTGGTGCCTGTTCCGCAGAAGGACTAGTCTCCAGGATACATACCTGTCTCTACAGCAGGACCTAGTTATATCACAGGCAAGGTTTAAGTGTTTAGAATGGATAATTTGGGCGATATTTGTTTTGTAGATATGCAGGAATGTCCATCAGAGAGGTGTCGAATGATGCCTTGTACATCAGACATAGATCTCCCCTCAACAGCCTGTAGGAAACAGAATAAAGGGATAGGGCTTTGAGTTAGTCTGCATAGGACATGTTATTTATGCCCTGTATTCTTTTAGTAAGAAACCTCTATGGATGATCTAGTTGTTGGACGTGCCTGGTTAGGTACATACCAAAGAAGGACATTGTACTCAGTGATAAGTCTGATGAATACCAAATACAGTGGAACAATAAACTTCTTTTACCTAGATACCATACCTTTATTTATAAGATGCAGAACATAGAATGACTTCCTTACTACCAAAGACACATGATGGTCGTAGGTTAGATTACTGTCTGCATGTATCCCCACAAACAGATACTACCTTTATTAATACATTTCAATCTGATTTGCAGTTGTCAGTTATACATTTGCTATATCTTTGATGTTTCTTCACTTCTTACAATATGGTACTATATTTATTTATAAATATACACATATATATTATTTATATCAACATGTTCTATTTGTTATAGGCTTGATATCTATTTTACATCCTAGATCTTACTGGTAATGTTAGTCCTTTTTTCTTTAAGAACAAACTTTGCAATGCTTCTTATTAGGTGCTTAGAGAGAATTTGTCTTTTAATGTGATGATTGATTGATTATGTGATTAATTGGTTTCAACCTGAATGTATAAAAAGTGAGATGAGAATTCAGTTCAGTAGATCTGAAGAAGCGTACTTTGTACGTGAAAGCGCTCATCGTTCGTTTTTGTCTGTTAATAAAGGTGTGTTCCATCATTGGTGGTGAGTTCTGCAGTGTTTTTATCGTATTGACTGTTCTTCCTTGACTGGCAGACTCTTCAGAGACCTTAAGGAGATTTTTATCCACAACTGTGCTACTTCTTGTATCACCTGGGGTTTCACACCATGGATACACTGTCTATTGAATTGGACTACAACCCTACGTCTAGAGACATTCCCTGTGACTGGGGTCACATTATTTTTCAAAGAGGTAATCCCCTTCTAACTCTTGATTTACGTACTCAGACCAGTTTGCACTCTGCTTCTGGCAGTAATAGTAATGACAATATGATTGAATTTAATGGTCTTACAAAAGAGTTGGAAAATGATTTATTCAAGCTGCAGAGACTTTCGTGGCAATGTAGGCACCTTGAGGCATGCTTACATTTTAAAGTTGTTCCCCGCGGAATGCGGGTCTTATGCATGCCCACGTATGGGGAACAGCACCCAATCCTGCTTAAGAAATGGCAGGATTTAAACATTGAGACTGGTTTTGGCTATATAAAACTTTTACTAGATTATTTTGCGCCTATTGAGTCTACGCTACAAAAAAAGGTTGAGGCTTCACGTAAAAATATTTGTGAACGTTTCACCTCTGAACACCATATGAGGAAGCTACAGTATATATACTCGCAGGTTAACATCTTTAGTGAGAAACTGAAACTGATTAAACAAAAAAAGCTGTGTAGAGACCATAATGACTTCATAGTGGGCAATGTCTTCCTATGGCCGAGAACACATAATGGTCTATACAGTGATGCTACTATGGCAACGCACAATAGAGGAGGCGCATCTAGTACGTCATTATCGAACGACACTAACAACGTGCACCCTAGTAGTGCACACCATGAGACTACAGCGACTACATCGACTACTTTGCCAGATAAATCCTCGGGGGAAATGCTGGGAGCCTCGCTGCTCCCTGATACAGACACTCCACCACCGAACCAACAGATGTTACGGAGCAATAGGAGGGATGATAAACTTGGTGCTTACCCTAAAGACAAGACAGCTAATAATGAAGAATCGCGTTATTTACCTTATCCGATAAAGACTCCCTATCAGGGAAGGAATCGCTCTCAGAGCAGAGGCCGCAAGAGGAGGAAGTACTCGGAAGACAGGTACGGTCCGAGGAAGGACATAATGAACTGAACAATTTACTTTTCAATTTCTCTAAGTATAGTTTAACTGACTCCGACATTACTCTATTGAACAAAGGACTGGGGTTCATACCCTCCCAGCCTAGTAAAGTTAATGACACAATTACTGATTTGAGGTTATTTGGACGGCTGGTAGCTCTGAAGGTATTTTTTAAGAATGACAATAATGCTTCTGATGGTTCAACTTTGAGTAAAATAAAAAAAAAAAGTAGCTTCACACCTCCACTTCCATGGAGTATTGAAAGCTTTATAAAAGCATGTGAGAAAGATTTTTATACATTTTACTCTAGCAAGAAACACAAAAAATGTGAATACTTTAATATGACAAAAGATGAAATTAACTCTTTGTCTTTTTTAAAGAATGATTTGACAATAACCATCAAACCAGCAGACATAGGGGGAGGGGTTGTGCTACTTGATACCTCAGAATATGTTAGGAATATGGGAACTATGTTAGAAGATGAGAGTACTTATAAAACAGTAACAGGGAATGAAATAACATGCATTATTACAAATGTACATGATGATTTATATGACCTCCTCATGACTGGACAAATTAGCAAGGATGTTTATGACTTTCTTCACATAGAGTCACCTCTGATTCCCTCTATTAAGGGTTTGCCAAAGATCCATAAGTGTGTTTTTCCTATACCTTTACGCCCTATTGTGTCAGGGAGAGGCTGGGTTACCTCAGCAGTGTCTAAATATTTAGAATATATATTGAGACCTATAGTGAACACCATACCAACCATACTAAGGGATACCTATAATTTATTGGATGATATTAAGTAGTTGATGGATCTCCCTTTTGGGAAATATATATTTGTCTCATTAGATGTAAAAAGTTTATTTACCGTAATACCAAATGAATACGGTGTGCAGGCAATAAGAGAGGTTCTCAATAGTGATATTCACTTTAATACTGACAAACAGATTTTGGTATGCCATTTGTTGGAAATGGTCCTAGAGAATAATGTCTTTGAATTTGGATGTGGATATTACCTACTGAAATGGGGTGTTGCTATGGGCACCCCAGTAGCCAATACTTACGCCAACCTTGTAATGTTCTATTGGGAGAAACACAATTTATTTAATCATCCATCCTATGAAAAGATAAAACTGTATAGGAGGTTTGTGGATGATATCATTATTCTGTGGGAGGGTGACATTAATGAGTTTCAAGACTTCCTGGTCTTTTTAGAATCCACCACAGAGTTTTTGAGATTCACAATGGAATGGTCTTCCATTTCTATTAATTTTTTGGACGTGTGCCTGACTTTTATGGAAGATGGCTACATAGCACATACTTTGTATAGAATGCCCTGTTGGAAGAACACATTATTGAACTACAGTAGTATGCATCCCAGGCATATATTCCCAGGGATTATAAAGAGCCAATTCGTTAGACTAAAGAGGCTATGCAATAATATGGATTCATTATTAGTAGAAGCAGACAATATGCAAAACTTGTTCATCGAGAGAGGTTATGATGCACAAATAGTTAACAGAATAAAGATCCAAGAATTAGGTTTAGAACGATGTGATAGACATATTAATAGGACTTATACTAAGTGTGATAATAGAACCTTTGGTAGGGATATAACATATACCATGAAATATACAAATGATATCAAAGCCCTACAAAAAATTATTAACTCTAATTGGAATATTCTTGTACTAGATGAAGCAGTTAAAAAAGTAGTGGGAGCTAGACCTAGTTTTACATTCAGGAATTCTCTTAGTTTGAAAAGGATGTTATGCTTTAAAGAGGATAGGCACAACATTAGACATTATACACAAGTCCCCAGACTAGGAACATTTCCATGTGGTAAATGTAATATGTGCCAATATATAACGACAATACAATCTTTTACACATCCCAGTATGAACTTTACCTTTTTTCCGAAATGTAATACCACATGTGATACTAGAAATGTGATATATTTAGCAACCTGTAAACAATGTGATGCATTCTACATAGGTATGACTAAAAGGAGACTTAAACAAAGGATTTATGACCATATTTATGATATCAAGAAATGCAAAGAGACAAATGCTTTGGCCAGGCACATTTCTGAATATCAACAACATATGTTTAGTTTCAGGATATTACAAGTTGTATATATGAATAAGCAATGGGGAGATAATGTGAACCATTTGGCCACCACAGAACTAGATTGGATTCTGAGGATGGGGGCACATTTACCCCCTGGCCTGAACCATACTATATCTTTAAAACCTGTTCTGGAAGCAAGGGCTTATGAGTGAATAGCCATATGATTCAATAATAACGCTTTATGCCTCCAATATATTGCCTATATGATATCCATATTCATATGTTTTCTATATGACTTATATATTCCTGAATATATTTTATATGGCCATTTGATTGATTTTTCATTTGATGGTTAATCCTATTCTACTTATGTGTTTATATATATATATATTTTATTATTTTATTCACTTGGTTGATTTGTGCCATTTCTATTTACTCCACTATATATAAGGAATTTCCATAGTAAAAAAGGAAAAAGTAACACCCACCAGGGCAGAATCAGATAAAGCACTTTCAATTGCCACAAAGTCCAGCAGCCGTACCACGAAGGTGAATTCACAACAGGAATTTATTGGAACAGGCAGATAGTTGCAAACTGATACAGACTAAGCACAGTAGAATGCTTTCGCCAAACAGTTAGGCTTCTTCAGAGTCGTAACAAAAAACAAACATCACATCCATTTTAAATATCATACTCAACGCTACCATTGGTTGAACCAAACACCTCCCCCCCACATTAATTATAAAAACTTTTTAATATATAACTTAATAAATAACTATTTGATAATTATTACACTTTTACATACATAAATAATTGTTTAAAAACTCCTCAAAAATTGAATTTTATTCTAAACATTAACAACTACATATACCAATAAATTACATTACTTCACAATAATAAAATAAAATAAAATAAATTTAAAAATCACTCTGTTTGTTGGTTATATCTGTTGGGACCTAAGTTTTAAAATAGGTTTAATAGATATGTGGTCATTTAACCCTGGGGGTCTACAGGCATCTAATCTAATTTGCCATTCCGTTTCTAAAGCCCCCACCCTGTTGACCACATCACCACCATCACCAGAATCAATTACACGACCTATAACAAAAAACAAAAACTTTTTAAAATCCCTACATTGTACACTATGCAAGTAAAGTGCATTATGCAAATCTTTCTTTTTAATTGACCTTAAATGTTCAGAAATCCGGTCTCAAGTCTCCTAATAGTTTTGCCTACATAGTAGGCATTACAGGAGGAACAGGAAGCTAAATATACAAGGTTTTTGGTACAACAATTACACTGTCCAGGACATTTGATGGTGTATTTGTACCCCTCTACACACACATATGAACCTTCGTTCACAAACCTACACCATCTACAAAATCCACACTTTTTCATACTCGACCTGTAATTTTTTGTTTTATTCTTTTCTAAAATTCCTTTCAGGTTCTCCCCTCTACTATACACGATATTAGGTCCTTTACCCAAAATCTTTTTGACCTCCTCACTTAGGGAAAAATTCCATACTCCCTTAATCATTTCAATAAAAACAGGTGTCATCCCATTGTACTTTAACACTAAACGTAAACCTTCAACCTGTTCATCCTTCTTACCATCCTCCACTTCTCTTGAAGTTAATCCACCCAATAAAATCGGGGCATATCTACCTCTTCTTTCTCTATTTACATCTCTTTTTACACTAAGTAACAATTTTAAAGGGTATCCACGGTCAAGAAACATTCCAATCAGTTTGAACATTTCGTCCTTAAAGTCCCCATCTTGACTAACTAACCTAGACGTTCTGACCATTTGAGCCTTAATTAACCCCTTACGTTGGTGAAATGGATGGTAACTATTGAAGTGTAAAAGGGAGTTGGAATAATTCTCCTTCCTGTAAATGTTACTTGTAAAGCCCCCTTCACTTTTACAAATCAACACATCTAAGTAACAAATACTGTCATTTTTCCAGTTGAATGTAAATTTCAAAAAGTTTGTTGTTCTTCCTAGAAAATCCACAAATTCAATTGCTGAATCCTGGTCACCCTTCCATAATATCAATATATCGTCCAAAAACCTATTGTACATAAGTATTTTCTCCTTATATTTACTAGATGTGAATATGTGTTCCCTCTCCCAGGTCAGTAGTACTGCATTCGCGAACAAGGGGGCACATTTCGCCCCCATTGCTACTCCTAATACCTGCTGGAAAAGATCACCTTCAAATACCAGAAAATTATTTTTTAACACTACTTCCATCAGGTCTAAAAGGAAGTTCATTTTCTGTCCACTAAACAGGCCACTCTTAACCATGGCTTCAAAAAACAGCTCTAGGCCCTCCTCCTGTGGAATAACCGAGAACAGGTTAACCACGTCTATAGTCAGGAACCCAAAGTCCCCCTCTATTTTTCCTACATCTTTAAACCTTTTCAAACAGTGCCAAGAATCTTTTATTATATGTTCAACATCATCGAACATAGATTTAAGTGAAATATCAACAAATGCAGCTATAGGTTCAGTTTTAGATCCTCTTGCACTTACAATAGGCCTATATTCCAATCTATCAGCACCCTTATGTGTCTTTGGGATACCGAACAATGTCGGTATTTTTGGAAATTTAACTGATAGAAAGTCATATTCACTTTCATTAATTGAACCTTGAGAAAAGGCGTCATATAAAAAAACGTCAATTTTCATGTAAGCCCTATTTATTTCACTTCTTGACACAGCTTTGTACGTTTCATCTCTATTTAACAACGCTGTTATATCAGAAATGTAATCAGTGTTTGTCATAATCACTGTACCCCCTCCCTTGTCAGGCTTCATAAATCTGTACATACCAGATTTTTTCAGGGAGTCCAATAAGTCTCTTTCTTTCATTGTTAAATTATCATCAAACACCTGAAAATTTTTTAACATCTCCCTCAATTGGGCCTCCACTATTCTTTCAAAACCTATAACTTCCTTATGTAATGGAGGCATAAATGCACTTTTCCTTTTAAAACTATTAACAGAGGTAGGGTTGTTCACATTTATTGTTTCACTTTTCTTCCCCCCCGCAAAGAACATTTTTAAATGCATCTGCCTAGTAAACATCTTTAATTCCACCAATGTTTTCACTGTATCAGGTTTAAACATAGGGACAAATTTGACCCCTTTTGCAAATAGTTCAAAATACTCATTGTTAATATTTAAGTCTGTGTAATTGTAGATACAATAACCATTTTTCCGATAAACTTTAAAATTTTTTCCTTCTTTAATAACAAATTCGTGATTGTCAAAAACCTCTAACACAGTACCACATTCTTGGATACATTTCTCATGTATTCCTTCTAACCTACAACACGGAGAAATCATATTGTTTTCATTGCATACATAAATTGTCTCATCCGTGTTTTCCAAAGGTAACATCATGTTGTCATTATGTAAAAAACTTTTTTCATTAACAAAGTCAACACATACATCAGTATTAATCCCATCATTATTGACAAACTCACAAATGTTTCCCCCAAAAGAACTTTCATTACAAATGTTTTCGTTGCCAACAAAACTTTCATCCACCAAAGTGTTCTCACTTATTAATACCTCCCCCTCCTGTTGGTTCTTCCATTCGTTTTGTAATTTTCTTGTAGTTCCCCCCCGTTTATTCCCCTGTTGCGTAGCCTCTCGGACCTTCGAGGCTGGTTTTCCATACCTAAAAAACTATTTGGACTGTGCAAACATTCATTAAAATCATTTAAATCTTCCTCACCAACAACATTGCCCTCGTTGTCGTTGGCTGCCTCATATCCCCTATATTTAATCCCAGGCGGATATGCACATTTATATTTGTAGTCTAAAATATCCCTTTTAAGTTTCCTTTCTTTAGTTTCAGAATTTTTTAAGACAAAAACTTCTATGCTTTTAATCACCCTATCAAAATTACTTTTGTATTGCTCAAACAATAAATCTGTAGTAATACTCACATACATCTGCCTTATTTCATCCTTAATTTCATTCATTTTAATGTCATTGTTTCTAATAATTATGTCCAACATATCCAAACCTGTTTTGTTAAACAGGTCTACAAGTTCTGTAAACGCTGCCGACCCTTCTTCAATTCCCATGGGTCTTTTCCAAATCCGAAGACCCTTCGGTACCTGGTTTAGATCTCTGGATTTTAGCAGAAACTTCGTATCTAACTGAATTGCGCGGTATTTTTTACACAGTTTTTCATAGTTCATAATCTGCTCCCTTACACAGGGTTTCACAAGCATTCTCTTATTGTTGATGTTAATGTCCCGTATTGACGGCTCGTCAAACCAGGAAGTGATGTCAAAGCCTTCGTTCGGCTCTATCCCATTCGGGTCCGTAGATACACCTTCTTGCAAAATGTTCCTACCGTGGGAACCAGCCGCGTTAGCATAGGATACTGTCCTGGACTGTTGCCCACACGGAATTGTCCCCACTGGTGAATGCAAGGTGAAACAACGTACCTCCGAATCGGTCGGGCTCACCAGCTCAATAACACCTTCTCCTCTAATCTCTCCATTAACGTTGTTCACCGCATTTACCGAATCAGCGTCATAAGCTTTGATCAGCTTGTTCACAACGACAGCCAGCTCCTTTAAAATCGCCTGCATAATAAATCCACCAAACGCTGACCACAGCAACTGTCCCAGTGGTTTACAAAGTAAAAAAGGAAAAAAGTAACACCCACCAGGGCAGAATCAGATAAAACACTTTCAATTGCCACAAAGTCCAGCAGCCGTACCACGAAGGTGAATTCACAACAGGAATTTATTGGAACAGGCAGATAGTTGCAAACTGATACAGACTAAGCACAGTAGAATGCTTTCGCCAAACAGTTAGGCTTCTTCAGAGTCGTAACAAAAAACAAACATCAGATACATTTTAAATATCATACTCAACGCTACCATTGGTTGAACCAAACACCTCCCTCCCACATTAATTGATAAAAACTTTTTAATATGTTGAACATATAATAAAAGATTCTTGGCACTGTTTGAAAAGGTTTAAAGATGTAGGGAAAATAGAGGGGGACTTTGGGTTCCTGTCTATAGACGTGGTTAACCTGTTCTCGGTTATTCCACAGGAGGAGGGCCTTGAGCTGTTTTTTGAAGCCATGGTTAAGAGTGGCCTGTTTAGTGGACAGAAAATGAACTTCCTTTTAGACCTGATGGAAGTAGTGTTAAGAAATAATTTTCTGGTATTTGAAGGTGATCTTTTCCAGCAGGTATTAGGAGTAGCAATGGGGGCGAAATGTGCCCCCTTGTTCGCGAATGCAGTACTACTGACCTGGGAGAGGGAACACATATTCACATCTAGTAAATATAAGGAGAAAATACTTATGTACAATAGGTTTTTGGACGACATATTGATATTATGGAAGGGTGACCAGGATTCAGCAATTGAATTTGTGGAGTTTCTAGGAAGAACAACAAACTTTTTGAAATTTACATTTAACTGGAAAAATGATAGTATTTGTTACTTAGATGTGTTGATTTGTAAAAGTGAAGAGGGCTTTACAAGTAACATTTACAGGAAGGAGAATTATTCCAACTCCCTTTTACACTTCAATAGTTACCATCCATTTCACCAACGTAAGGGGTTAATTAAGGCTCAAATGGTCAGAACGTCTAGGTTAGTTAGTCAAGATGGGGACTTTAAGGACGAAATGTTCAAACTGATTGGAATGTTTCTTGACCGTGGATACCCTTTAAAGTTGTTACTTAGTGTAAAAAGAGATGTAAATAGAGAGAGAAGAGGTAGATATGCCCCAATTTTATTGGGTGGATTAACTTTAAGAGAAGTGGAGGATGGTAAGAAGGACGAACAGGTTGAAGGTTTACGTTTAGTGTTAAAATACAATGGGATGACACCTGTTTTTATTGAAATGATTAAGGGAGTATGGAATTTTTCCCTAAGTGAAGAGGTTAAAAAGATTTTGGGTAAAGGTCCTAATATTGTGTACAGTAGAGGGGAGAACCTGAAAGGAATTTTAGAAAAGAATAAAACAAAAAATTACAGGTCGAGTATGAAAAAGTGTGGATTTTGTAGATGGTGTAGGTTTGTGAACGAAGGTTCATATGTGTGTGTAGAGGGGTACAAATACACCATCAAATGTCCTGGACAGTGTAATTGTTGTACCAAAAACCTTGTATATTTAGCCTCCTGTTCCTCCTGTAATGCCTACTACGTAGGCAAAACTATTAGGAGACTTCGAGACCGGATTTCTGAACATTTAAGGTCAATCAAAAAGAAAGATTTGCATAATGCACTTTATTTGCACAGTATACAATGTAGGGATTTTAAAAAGTTTTTGTTTTTTGTTATAGGTCGTGTAATTGATTCTGGTGAAGGTGGAGATGTGGTCAACAGGGTGGGGGCTTTAGAAACGGAATGGCAAATTAGATTAGATGCCTGTAGACCCCCAGGGTTAAATGACCACATCTCTATTAAACCTATTTTAAAACTCAGGTCCCAACAGATATAACCAATAAATAGAGTGATTCTTGAATTTATTTTATTATTGTGAAACAAATGCAATTTATTGGTATATGTAGTTTTTAATGTTTAGAATAAAATTCAATTTTTGAGGAGTTTTTAAACAACTATGTATGTATGTAAAAGTGTAATAATTATCAAATAGTTATTTATTAAGTTATTTATTAAGAAGTTTTAATAATTAATGTGGGGGGGAGGTGTTTGGTTCAACCAATGGTAGCGTTGAGTATGATATTTAAAATGTATGTGATGTTTGTTTTTTGTTACGACTCTGAAGAAGCCTAACTGTTTGGCGAAAGCATTCTACTGTGCTTAGTCTGTATCAGTTTGCAACTATCTGCCTGTTCCAATAAATTCCTGTTGTGAATTCACCTTCGTGGTACGGCTGCTGGACTTTGTGGCAATTTCCATAGTACATATATCTATATATATATATTCTATACATAGCTGATATGGTGTCTTATTAGATTTTTATGATTAGTTTTTTTTTAACCTTCTTTTGGCTTTAGTTGTAAAATATAAATTAAATATGTTATGATACATATATACATCCATGTATTTATATCTATATACATCACTATTACCATGCATATTTATTTTTATCCATGATTACTTTTAGATATATCATAGCTGCTATTTATTATATTATATATAAACATATTTATGTATACATATATTTTTTGATACGATTTTTATTCATATTTATTATGTGATTTTTTATATTTATATATGAATATGCATAGATATTCTTTTAGATTTGTCTAGATAAATTGCTTATAAACTTCTTACAATATGGTACTATATTTATTTATAAATGTACACATATATATTATTTAGATCAACATGTTCTATTTGCTATAGGCTTGATATCTATTTTACATCCTAGATCTTACTGGTAATGTTAGTCCTTTTTTCTTTAAGAACAAACTTTGCAATGCTTCTTATTAGGTGCTTAGAGAGAATTTGTCGTTTAATGTGATGATTGATTGATTATGTGATTAATTGGTTTCAACCTGAATGTATAAAAAGTGAGATGAGAATTCAGTTCAGTAGATCTGAAGAAGCGTACTTTGTACGTGAAAGCGCTCATCGTTCATTTTTGTCTGTTAATAAAGGTGTGTTCCATCATTGGTGGTGAGTTCTGCAGTGTTTTTATCGTATTAGTCTGCATAGGACATGTTATTTATGCCCTGTATTCTTTTAGTAAGAAACCTCTATGGACGATCTAGTTGTTGGACGTGCCTGGTTAGGTACATACCAAAGAAGGACATTGTACTCAGTAATAGGTCTGATGAATACCAAATACAGTGGAACACTAAACTTCTTTTACCTAGATACCATACCTTTATTTATAAGATGCAGAACATAGAATGACTTCCTTACTACCAAAGACACATGATGGTCGTAGGTTAGATTACTGTCTGCATGTATCCCCACAAACAGATACTACCTTTATTAATACATTTCAATCTGATTTGCAGTAGTCAGTTATACATTTACTACATCTTTGATGTTTCTTCACTGAACTGAAGTGCTGAAATGAGCTGTTTTTAAAATATACTTCCAAACTACATTACTTTGTGCCGTAGCACTCATGGTCACACTGACTTACTTTCACTTAACTTCAGAAAACTTTGCAGTAATTTGTAAACTCTATGGATCTAATAACAGGTTAAAACTAATATGTATTAACAATAAATTAAGAGCAATTCATGAATTTGTTATACTAAATTCTATATTAAATTGCACTCAAAAATAACAACAAATGCCTTCTATACTCCTTTGCACTCCTTCCTATCCCCAGAACAAAGTAGCACACAGGAAAGATGCTAATACATTGCCCATGGATATCCCTTGTTGAAACAAGTATATCTGAGAGCAAAAATGTCCCAGATTATATAAGTAGTTCTAAAGCTTTATTTTTAATAAGCCAAAAAATGTACATCTTTCCAGGTGTTCACTACATCATTATGTTGCAGTATAGTATTTAGAGGGGGTAAAAATAGTATTCCTGGGACAAATTTAATTTTACCCATTTGAACTCATCATCTTCAAGAATTGTATGCAGACATTGTCTTATTTGGAAATGTCCCAAAATGTGCCATTCCCAAAATGTATGTTTCAGAACCTTTAGCTATTATCTGGTATTACTACCAAGAACAGTATGAACACTGCTACCTGCTCTAAGAATGTGGTTACTTGACAGCATTTGTGGTTCCTATATAACTCTCCTACCTCCTGCACAGGAAACTAATAATCCAGTTTCTTTATCTCTGTTTAAACCAATAAGACATCATGAAGCTTGCGCCATGCGCCGGAGTAACGTTGGCGATCTAGCACCAAATATGGCTGCTGAGCGATTCAAGTAAGAGCTGTTTCCACGTGCACTACCAGCATATGGCAGAGCTGCGCAGCTCCCGGCACATGTATGCTAATTACCCCATGTGCAGCAGTGTAGCATGCAAATGAAGGTATATAGCGATTCATGAAGTGGTGCAGGCATAGCGTAAGCATGTAGAAATGTAAACCAAAAAAAAATGGTTTACATTTTGTCAAACATAAAATCGAAGCCATGAAAGCGGACCAAACTTACATATTATAATGTTAATATATGCCAATGGCTGAAGATATAGCCAATGGCATAAAACAACATGCACAAAATATAAAAAATAACATTTAATGTCATAGCCACACCAACACAAAGTAAAAGAGCAATGCATCTGTGCACAAATGGGATCACAAGGAAAATATATTTAGATGTCATAAAACTGCAATGTAACGCAATTCATGATATCCTCATAATGCTACACCACAACCATGGCGCAAGGGTTGCTAAGGGTCTGTGACAGTGTTCTGTGCGGTAACTAGGGATTAGCTGTCAATGTCATGCAAATGAGTCAAGTAATACTGAATTGCAAATGCCCCGCTGGCATAAGGATGTACCACATGGTGTAGCGGTACAACACCGAGGAGTGGCCTGAAGGTAAACATGACATTAAGAGAGGGGTGCGCCACCATAGCTGTAAGCACATTGGATCATTGCTAATCTGTGTTGCGTGTTGCTAAGTAAAGCCGCAGGATAGGGGTGTGGAAGTAGCCATAGCTTTGCTTAGCTGAGAGCACACAAGGTAACCAAAAGTTCAGGTAAACGTGGATGAAAACGCGCATGAAACCCGGTAAATGGCTGTGTGCGGCGTGCACCACAGCTGAAACAGGAAGGATACAGAAAGACAATAAGGAAATGCTGCAGCATGGTAATTGGAGTACAAATGAGTAATTAACACCTAGAAACTCACAGTGGGCCATAGACAACAGCTAACAAGGCTGCTAGCAGCTAACTGCAGAACAGGAAAGGGGAGGTGCCGTGCAGCAAAGAAAAGAGAACTGTCACAGCAGAACAAAGCAAACTTGCAATAGATCAGCTACATAACACATTTCCCAACACAATCCTGGGTTGTGAAAGTACAAAACAAGAAAGGTGGCAGCTGAATGTATGCCTGACAATGGGAGGGGAATCGGGTTGAAATTTGAAGTAAAGGGCAATAGATAAATCATGGCAGACAAGCGTAAGTCAACACCAAAGGTCCCACAATAGCAGTACCTGCTGTAAAACCAATAATTAAGATACCCTGCAGCTGAAATAGCACAAACACACCCAATTACACCAGCATCTTCCATTGCACAATAGTATAAGGTGTGAAAGCCCCACACACACACTTGTGTATTCCCAGACACTCTGCACCATTGGTGTATACAGACGGGGAACTTTTAATATGTACATGTTAGCGGCCACCATAGCTTTGATTCACCAGCATGTGTTGGAGACTGATGGTGGTGTGGAGGATGATGCTGAAAACCATCTCAGGCACCAGAGGAGGAGAAGAGTGTTCAGACCCAGGGTAACCTACCAGAGGCTACATGATCTGGAGATAGTGGAGCATTACAGGGTGGACAGGGACATCATACAGCAACTTGTTGAGCTGTGCCGGCCATGCCTCAGAGGCAGAAGTAACAGAGGGGAACCCATCCCAGTGGACACAAAGGTATGTGTAAGCTTGAGAATACTAGCCACAGGTAACTTCCAAAGGCCAACTGGGGATATCATGGGGATCTCACTGGCATCAGCATCCAGGGTACTCCACCAGTTCCTGGATTCCATGTTACCACATGCTAATGAGCACATATACTTCCCCCAAAACACAGGAGGAGTTGGCCAGCAATATGCATCTCTTCCACCATGTGGCAGACTACCCGAAGGTACTGGGTGCAATAGACTGCATGCCCATACACATCAAGTCACCCCCCGGTGAGCAGGGTAGGCGCTACGTAAACCGGAAGGGATTCCCTTCCATCAACTGCCAGGTCATATGCAATGCCCAGGGCATTATCATGGATGTGTGTGCTGGCAGCCCTGGAAGTTATCACGACTCCCGTCCCACATCTGGCATGCCTCACAGCTGTATCAGGTATTTGTCAGGGGGGACATCCCATATGGCCACCTGGTGGGGGATGCTGGCTATACACTGGCACCATGGATGATGACTCTCATCAGAAATGCACACACAGCCATGCAAGAATGCCATAATGAGGCACACGCAGAAACCAGAATCATCAGAGAGCATGTGTTTAGGATGCTGAAATCATGGTTCTGTTGCTTGGACATATCTGGTGAAGCCTTTCAGTACTCTCCAGGAACATGTGCCCACATCTTCATAGTATGTGCCATGCTACACAATATGATCCTGCGGAAACAGCTGCAGCAGGGATAGAATGGTGAAGGCCCTCACAGCCCACCACCATTGCCAAGGGACCAACAGGCACAGGGGAACTCAGTCCACGAACACCCTGTGCTAGCACCAGTAGGCAGATGGAGGCATCACAAGGAAAATATATTTAGATGTCATAAAACTGCAATTAACACAATTTGTGATATCCTCATAATGCTACACCACAACCATGGAGCAAGGGTTGCTAAGGGTCTGTGACAGTGTTCCGTGCGGTAACTAGGAATTAGCTGTCAATGTCATGCAAATGAGTCAAGTAATACTGAATTGCAAATGCCCCGCTGGCATAAGGATGTACCACATGGTGTAGCGGTACAACACCGAGGAGTGGCCTGAAGGTAAACATGACATTAAGAGAGGGGTGCACCGCCATAGCTGTAAGCACATTGGATCATTGCTAATCCGTGTTGCGTGTTGCTAAGCAAAGTCGCAGGATAGGGGTGTGGAAGTAGCCATAGCTTTGCTTAGCTGAGAGCACACAAGGTAACCGAAAGTTCAGGTGAGCGTGGATGAAAACACGCATGAAACCCAGTAAATGGCTGTGTGCGGCGTGCACCACAGCTGAAACAGGAAGGATACAGAAAGACAATAAGGAAATGCTGCAGCATGGTAATTGGAGTACAAATGAGTAATTAACACCTAGAAACTAACAGTGGGCCATAGACAACAGCTAACAAGGCTGCTAGCAGCTACCTGCAGAACAGGAAAGGGGAGGTGCCGTGCAGCAAAGAAAAGAGAACTGTCACAGCAGAACAAAGCAAACTTGCAATAGATCAGCTACATAACACATTTCCCAACACAATCCTGGGTTGTGAAAGTACAAAACAAGAAAGGTGGCAGCTGAATGTATGCCTGACAATGGGAGGGGAATCGGGTTGAAATTTGAAGTAAAGGGCAATAGATGAATCATGGCAGACAAGCGTAAGTCAACACCAAAGGTCCCACAATAGCAGTATCTGCTGTAAAACCAATAATTAAGATACCCTGCAGCTGGAATAGCACAAAACACACCCAATTACACCAGCATCATCCATTGCACAATAGTATAAGGTGTGAAAGCCCCACACACACACTTGTGTATTCCCAGACACTCTGCACCATTGGTGTATACAGACGGGGAACTTTTAATATGTACATGTTAGCGGCCACCATAGCTTTGATTCACCAGCATGTGTTGAAGACTGATGGTGGTGTGGAGGATGATGCTGACAACCATCTCAGGCACCAGAGGAGGAGAAGAGTGTTCAGACCCAGGGTAACCTGCCAGGGGCTACATCATCTGGAGATACTACAGCATTACAGGGTGGACAGGGACATCATACAGCAACTTGTTGAGCTGTGCCGGCCATGCCTCAGAGCCAGAAGTAACAGAGGGGAACCCATCCCAGTGGACACAAAGGTATGTGTAAGCTTGAGAATACTAGCCATGGGTACCTTCCAAAGGCCAACTGGGGTTATCATGGGGATCTCACAGGCATCAGCATCCAGGGTACTCCACCAGTTCCTGGATTCCATGTTACCACATGCTAATGAGCACATATACTTCCCCCAAAACGCAGGAGGAGTTGGCCAGCAATATGCGTCTCTTCCACCATGTGGCAGACTACCCGAAGGTACTGGGTGCAATAGACTGCACGCCCATACACATCAAGTCACCCCCCCGGTGAGCAGGGTAGGCGCTACGTAAACCAGAAGGGATTCCCTTCCATCAACTGCCAGGTCATGTGCAATGCCCAGGGCATTATCATGGATGTGTGTGCTGGCAGCCCTGGAAGTTATCACGACTCCCATCCCACATCTGGCATGTCTCACAGCTGTATCAGGTATTTGTCAGGGGGGACATCCCATATGGCCACCTGGTGGGGGATGCTGGCTATACACTGGCACCATGGATGATGACTCCCATCAGAAATGCACACACAGCCATGCAAGAATGCCATAATGAGGCACATGTAGAAACCAGAATCATCACAGAGCATGTGTTTAGGATGCTGAAATCATGGTTCTGTTGCTTGGACATATCTGGTGAAGCCTTGCAGTACTCTCCAGGAACGCATTCCCACATCTTCATAGTATGTGCCATGCTACACAATATGATCCTGCGGAAACAGCTGCAGCAGGTACAGAATGGTGAAGGCCCTCACAGCCCACCAGCATTGCCAAGGGACCAACAGGCACAGGGGAACTCAGTCCACGAATACCCTGTGCTAGCGCCAGTAGGCAGACGGAGGCATGCCCAGTATGCCCATGCCTTGGCAAAGAGGGAACGCATAGCATACACACTGACAGTGTAGGCACTCATGGACTGACATACTTCTCCACCTGCACACAGAGCAAACATGGATGTCACGCACATGACCACCTGTAAATTGTCATGTATAGGTGGTCTACTGTGTGCATCCTACATAGGTAGCCCTCAACTATTGTACACACAACCGCCATTGGCACAAGGTAAGTCAATACCTGAACAGTAAATTAAGCTATTGCATGTGTCTTTACTGTATGTACAGGTTCATAGATACATAGGTAGGTACATGTCCAACTGTCGAGGCCACTCATAAGCATAGGCAAAACATGTCTGCTGTCACCACTCCATCAATTAACTAACTGTCCCTCTGTGGAACATTGCCAATTGCGGGATCCCTGGGGTGTAGCCACTGTTCACCACCCACTCTGCAAGGATTCCCCGAAGTGTTAGTGAAGGGTTTTGTATAATGTAATCAGGGATGTAGCTCCAAATAATGGGGAGTATCCCTGACAGGAATCTTCACAGATGTGTACATGTTACATAGTATACCTTAAATACAACTTGCATATATAGATAGTTCTCCACAGAATAATAAACATGTGGAACACACAACCGCTGAAATGTGCGTTAATCACCCTTGCACTACCAGTGCCTGCTCTGAGAGGTAAGATATCACTGCCAGGATTAGAACATGCAACCATGTACACATTCATCACAATAACATACCACTAAGCTACCTGAGATGTACCAGTGGTAGTCGTGTATACTGACAGGATAAAACACAAAAGGTAGGAATGTGTTGAAATAGGACAAACCGGCATGTACCCAATAAAAGGTGTATGTTTTATATATATATATATATATATATATATATATATATATATATATATATATATATATATATATAAAATATGTATATACATCATCATATAGAGAGAGAGAGAGAGATATGTCAATATATAGGGATATACATATATATGTAGATATATAGATAAGTTAACAACATCTACATAACATGGAGGTACATATAAATGGGATACCTACCACATACCGACTGCTTTACATACCGACCCATGTAATCCCGAGGCTTAAGGTCCGAAAGAACACAGTACCAAAACACCAGATGCACAAGGTGTAAAATCACAATGTTAATGGACAGTTAGTCAGTGCTTCTGGTGTTACGGTTCAGGTAGGTTACTGTGTGTAAGTGTGTTTGTTAGGGCTGTAGTGTGTGTAAGTGTGTGTTCTGTGTGTGGTGTGCGTTCTTGGGGGGACTGTAATGTGTGGGTGTGGGTTAGCTTTGTGCATCTGTTTGCGCGACCTAGGAGATAGAATATTAATGTAGGGGGTGGTGTGGGGGGCACAGACACCTACATGGGGGTGTAGGGGGGGCTTGGCCACCTGTTCATATGTAGTGTAGGATGGTTTGTTTGGATGTGTTGGGTAGCAGTGTGTCTTTGTGTATGTGTGTGTGCTCCATGTTCATGTTACTTTTGCAAGTTACTGTCGATGTCAGTAATGTGGGGTATGGAAGTCTGGTCCCGGTACTGTGTGCGTCGGAACTCTGTGGTTTCGGGATTCCATAGGTCTCCCGTATACAGCGGTTGAAGTGTTCATATATGTGTATAACATGGACCATAGCAATCACACATTCCACCACTACCAATCTTTATGAACAAAGGATATGGAGAGTATATGCCTATACACTATTACAAATATGTGCTATGGACATGAGCCAATGATAGTGTTACCACCTGTCCCACTTTGCGAGGGACACTCCCTCTTTGGGCGGTTATGTCCTGACCAAATATATTAAATGTGGCAAATGTCCTGGGATTGTAGGAGATAATTATGTCCCATATGTACTGTAATAGTTGCATAGAATAGTTATTTCTGTATCTAAAATACCTACATGTTACAGGAAACAGGATAAGAAACTAAACTGCTACAAGAATAAGCTTATATTTAGGCAAGAAAGGAAAGTTCTATCCCTTGTACTGACCGTGGGTTTGTGTCGGCCTGTAAAATCAGATGTGTGTCCCGAAAAGGTCCCACTATGGCCATATGAAAAGGTGGCAACCCTAGCCAAAGAGGGTCAGTCACCAACACAACTACGATGACTGCAAATACCTATGACAGGAAATACACAGCTTTCATGTAGCAACACGTTATTACATTCAGATGTATTACCAAAGGGATTCAAGGACTAACATCACCTGCATGCTATACAGGAACCACATAACAGTGCCTTAATGAATCAGCCTGCAATTACCATTGTATTAGTCCACAAAAGGATAGGTGTTCAATTAGGAAAGGAACCCTCACGCACATAGCGATTATGTATAAAAGCAGTTCCTACACACCTGCATCTGCTATGCACACCCACCAACATCACCCCCACACCCAAACATATTACAATACAAACTGTAATAACATCACAAATCATTCACTCACTGTACGACATCTGCAGAAGCCTTAACATACCTTGTCAGAGACACACTAACATGGCCCTATATGAAATAGCTGCTGTTATACAATGGAACAGCTGCTGGTGTTACAGGGTTTGTTTGCACTAATCCCATTTCAGAGGGTTGTGTGTACACCGGGATGTGTTAGCAATTAGTGAGTAACAGCACAGTATGCTACACTTGTACACCAAATCAAAGATGTCTGGTGAGCACACTGTACACCACATAACATTTCATGCATAGCCATACGGCCTTGAGCTGGCCAAACATCCTTGCCAGACTTAAACATCTGCAGAAGTATCAAGTACAAACAAACCCTGCAAAAGTAGCAATGTTCTGAAATATAACAGCTGTACTCACATGTAGAACTAAATCATCTAGCCATTGCACACAGTCCACGGGAGTCATGAAGGTAATATATCTCTGTGTGTCTCCATATAGCTGTTGAAATATATCACAAACAACATATCCAGGCCGTCTTCCTCGAAAGTAAGGCAAACAGACAACGCTCAAAAGGAGTACTCAGTTATACACCACTGATGCCATGATATCGGCTAATGGAGTAGCTGCACAACTGATGTGCATCTAATTAACTACTTTGGAACAGCAATTGGTGGACAGGATACCACATGTTACTGATATGTAACTATAAAAGGATGTGTTATCACACATTCAAACCATCCATATATACCAGCGTAACGTTACAAAGAACATTGAAACACAAACTGAAAAGGATTGAATCAACAGTTAACGACACCTCGAGTTACTAATAAGGTATGTAGAACAATCATTATGTCTGTGTATGTAGTACCTTTCTGTAGTATTTAAAGTGCACACAATCCATATAGTAGAAACAGTTATCTTGTATGATGTATTGTTGAGCATAGTAACGCTTGTAGTATTTATGTGTACTGCTGTAGGTCACAAGGCAAAACCTGCATACACCACAAGGGATGCTATATAAGGGCTTTGAACAGAAATACTCCTCACCAGCTGATGTCAGTGGCAGGGCTGGTCCAACAAGTATGTGCTATAACAGGGGATAGTATATGTTGATATATTGTAACTGTAGCCATATATATGGGTGTATTACTGAGAATAATATGTGGAAGGTTGGGCCACTGTGCAATTATGATTTGCATTGTGGAATATTGTGCCAATAACTGTGTACTGTACAGCATTGTAGGCAGATATGTATTACAAGCTACATAGCTTTACTGTAATGTTAGGCAAACATTAGTTATGTCTATTGGCATTTACAATAAACAATAACAGGATACATATGTCTTTTAGTCACCAGACAGTTTATCAGCATGACAGCAAAGTAAAATGGAAGAGCTATTTAACTATCCATGCACATAAGACATGTAATATGTGTAAAGGTAGGTACTAGGCTGTCTTGCCAAGGGTATTTGTAAGCCTAGCTAGAGTGTGTTGGCTTTCGCCACCACCATAGGTTGGTTCCCTGTGCCTCTGTCCAGTAGAGCTACTGCAGTGATCCCCGGGGTACATGTCTGTCTCCCATCCACACGTCAAGGTTTCCCTTGAAGAGTGCTAGTGAGGGGCCCTGCCTGATGTACATTGGAATCATATTCCAAAGCATGGGGAGTGTCCGGGTCAGGAATCTATCCATCCAGCACGTCCTACTCATCGTTGTGGTTAGGTGTATATCCCTAGAGCATGTGGCTCTCAGGGGCCTCTGTTTAGGTGGAGCATATCCAGCAATACAGGGTTGGACATGGGCCTTGTATTTCAAGCAGAGATCACCTGTGAGTATGTGGTATGCAATGGAGTCCAGCTGGAGTTTCTTAGGTTGGGCTGCATAGGTCATCTGTTTGAGGTCAGTAATCCTCTTGGTGTGATACTGGTGTGGTCTTCCAAGCTGTTGCAGTTGTCTTGTAAGGTATATCCCAAATGGGGTGTTGTATCCTTTAATGGGTCTAATATGTCATGAGTAGAGTCACAATGGCCTCCTTTGATCTGGATGCAAACCCATTAGAGATTAGGGGGGTCATGTAGAAGGATATTCTAACCACCTTGTCATTATGGGTATCAAGAGAGATTGCTATCTACTGGGGTTCCTGGATCCTTCATTACCTTTTCTCTATGTAGGGGACTAGCACCTATGTGGTGGTCCACAGGTAATTAGTTATATCCAAAGGGGATGACTATGCACTTTTAGGCATTCAGCTTGATGCCATGATATTAACACCAGGTATCCATCTCAGTGCGACCCTTCCAGAGGGTGTCTGCAACAGCTGGAGAAACAATTATGTCCCCTAGTTTGCAGTCATCTGCAAGCCTTTTCAGCCAAAGCCCTCCTGTGCTTGTCTGTACATCAGAGAAGTATATACTGAACATGAGGGGTCCTAGGACTGAGCCCTGGGGGATGCCACTTGTAACTGGTATACAGTCGGACCTAGGGTATGCAACTCCCACTGTGTGGGTTCTGTCCGTGAGCCACTTTGTAAACCATCACATGACGTAGGGGTTAATGTTCAGGTGGATGGGTATGTTGATAATACCAGAAGGAGGAATGGTGTTGAAAGCCTATGAGAGATCTAGGTAGAATGTGTGGACCTCCTTACCCTCATCTAATGCCTTGATAACTGCCTTTAAGAAGTCCACCAGGTTTAGGAGGCATGGTCTGCCCTTAACAATGCCAAACAGGGAAGGGGGTCAAAGGTTTGGAGGTACCCAATGTCTCTGTGACTGAAATCCATGATGTGCACCATAGCCTTGCAGACCAGGCTAGTCAGGCCTATATGGAAATAGGTCCCATGGTCCATTGTGGTGCCACCTTTGTGGAGTGGGATAACTGTTGCTGTGCCCCATTCAGGGGGGCACTATGCCCGATGTGAGGCTATTATTGAACATGGTGCATAGGTGGGGAGACAATACGTTCTGAAGTTCATGTAAAATGCAGCCTGGGATGTTGTCCTGTCCCATGGATGCTGTGATATTTCCTTTAGAGTGTGCAGCTTTGAGAGGGAGGGGGGAAAGGTAGCACTAAACCTATCTGCCAGGATGTTGCCAATATCAGTTGTTTCTGTAATGTTCGTGCCTTTGTGCTGTTACTCAGAGCAGATCTGGTTGTTGACATTGAGATATGTGACATAGCTATAGAATGTTTTGTGTTTGTTGTTGGTATTAATTGTGTTTTAGTTTTCGTAGCTAGCTTTGGAGGATCTTATAAGAGATCTCACCTCCTTACTGAGGCTGGCCAGGAAGTTCCTCCATGCATGGGATTGTACTCTAATTTGCAACAGTGTCTTCCTCCTGTAGTACATTTTGTTTATGACAGGAGATCACTAGATTGGTTTTGTTAATTAGGAGTATAGCGTCCTGGTTCTGTTTGGGATAGCACAAGCCATGCACTTGTGTAAGTGCTTATAGAGTGCATTTGTGTAGGATTCAGCAGTTGTAACAGTACTGTCCATCTGCATGGGTGTCATGACGTCCACCACATCTATCTTAAGAAGCATGTAGTTGGCTTTGTAGACATATTATACTGTGGTTCCCTTAATGGGGGGTAGGGCAGGATGTGGATATCAACGATGTTTAGCTCATGGTCTGATCGGACCAACGAGGAGTTGGCTTCATGTGTGCAGCACCAGTCACTCATGTTGGTAATGCCTAGGTCTAGGATATTGTTGCCCCTGGTGGGTGTGTGGATATGTTGAGTCAGGGCATTGGTGTTTATAAATTACAGAAAGCGTTGAGCTAATGTGTTGGTACATGAGTAGTTTTCCCAGTTAATGGTGGGGTAGATTCAGTGAGACCTATGTGATGAGCATGGTGTTGTGCGAATGTTTACCTTCTCCACATGACAGTCAGTGTCAGGCTTGGTTGGAGAGACCTTTACCTCCAGTTTGGCCAGATGAGTGTGTCTCTCACAGGTTGTAGTGTTGGGTAGTAGATGAAGAGGCTTGTCTGTGTACATGAGGCAATGTGTACATTACCTCAAGATGTCCAGATTCATCAGATAGACAGGTGGGAACACTGGCAGTTGACTCTTGGACATGCCTGAATATAGAACTATATTCACCTAGATAAGTGAGGAAAGTGAGTACAAGAGCTAATTTACTCTAAGCAAGTGAGAAACGTATGTACAAAATCTGTTCACCCTTACCTCTAGGTAATGAGGAAGATTGAGTGCTGTAGTAATTATTAGCTTATGTAGTGCTTACAAGTCCTGAACAAGTGCTTAGCATGAATAAGCAATCCAGATAGGGTCTTGGATAACATAAACACACAGCCCCCTACCCCCAACAGGTACACAAGCATATATCCATGTACACACAGGGCCCCTGTACCCACAGCTATGCAGGTACAAGCTGCACTCAGGCTGCATGGGACCTGTCCACATCATAGGTTGTATCATACACATATGGCAAAACAAGATGCTCTCCACGTACACATCATGTAAAACATAGCACTATGTCAGGTTGTGTACACACTGAATGGTGCACACCAACAGGTATCACAACCCACAAAGGGGGAGACACCACTGATAATGGGAAGTACTTTGCTACTACCCTGCTGAGTCTGGTCTGGAAGGCCATGAACCTTGATCAATTAATTGATGTCAGCAGTAGAGATGTAGATGACAGTATAGTTGATGTCACACTGCATATCATTACCTTGCCAGGTCATAGGACATCATTACCCATACTGTGTACCACCTACACTCGGTATACTAGATGTACATTCCTATGTCACAGGAGTGTTTTGCAACAGGACTGCTGGCAGAACCAACACTACAGAAGGTGTCTGAATAATACATGCTCATCACACCAGTGGCAGCTACAGTATGTCAGGGTTAATGAATTTTATCCCCCCTCGTTGTAGTCCATACCTCACAGACAAACAGAAGGTATCTGCCTGTTGAAGTATGCAAATGACTATGACCTAGGAGCAATAGCTGACTCAGGAGTGTTGTGGACAACATACAGAAGGGGCTTTGTGGGTGAGGTGTGTGTGACATATGGCCACAATCTGACAGCTACATATTGCATTGTCACCCATATGTTAATAACCCTGTACCCATGAACTACTACCTAGGCAGCGGTCAACATAATGGACACTTGTGTGTGAGGGATGCAGCTGGGCAGTTGTCTTTCCTGTGATAGCTATGTCACCACACCTGTCAGGTAGTCATATGTGGCAACCCTAATAATGATAGGGTGCCATCCATGAATTTAGAGATCATTGTCCAGCCAAACACAACACTCAAGTGACCCATATCACATCACATATTTCCTTTAAGGGGTATTGGGCCATGTGCAGATGGCCTACACCAGCCTTCCCATTCCCCATCTCCACTATGTAGCATGATGCATACCCTGAATAAATCCATGTCCAACCCAGTGATGTTGGACATGCTACACGTACTCATCCTGATCTCGAACATATACTTCATGGACATCCACCTTCCACATGCTGGACAGATCCTTGTCCCATACACTTTACATAATCCTGCCATACTATGCATTCCTGTCCGTCAAAGCTGCACATCGCTCCCCTCTCAGACATGGTGTGATGACTGCATGGTAATGCATGGTAAATGTATCAGTAACCCTGTGGATCAGTAATGTGGCACTGCTCCACCTGGCCCCACAGACCCGCCTGTCGGCTACTGCCATGTAACCTTTCATCCTAGATTCATACATGGCCCATGGCATATAGCCCACTAGTTGACTTTGTACATGCTATAGTTGATATCCATCCCTGCAAATACCATCTGGCTAGCCAGTGTCCCATGTGTATCACATGTGCAACACAGGTGATACATGGCAGGATGTTGAATCGCTGTACAATGCTGTGTAGATGTATATGGCAGAAGAAATACATGTAAAACCTTATGTGAGCAAGTCTGCAGCGTCACAGGTCATGTCTATTAAGGTAGTGTAAGTCCTTATATGTGACATATACACAGCATTAAGGTCAACTGCATTAATATGGACACATCCAGCCATGATCTGATAGGTAGGAACACCAGAACAGGCAAACAGACATGCCCACATCAGGACAGCAACCACATGGAGTATGAGCAATGTAATCAGGTGACACACACACACATATATGGTGATAATATCCACTCAACATTGAGTGTCACATGGGTGTGACACAAACATGTCAGTGTCATGTAGGTTTGCAAATACAACTATTTAAACTTAATAAATGCGATACACATGTATGTTCAGTTGTAGCTCTGTATGTCTCTGTGAGTTACTGTGACCTGTCTCCATCATTATGTTTTCCAGGTATGCCACATGCAAGGCTACCCCCTTTTACCCGCTTGGAAGATGAAGCCTCATCCCATACCTACTCGACAATCATGATATCCTGTCCAGCCATGTGCCACAGGATGCACAGCAGCAGGATGTCCTGTGGATGGAACTTCGCAGGAGGGTTAATGATGTTGGTGGCCACAACGGCACATACCAACAGGTGCACAGACACTGTACAGACCTCATTAGACAGGCGAAACAGTGTGCAAATGCAATCACCAGGGAACAAGGTGCAACAGGTGGAGGACCACCAACCAAGCCCCCACTCACACGTACCGAGGAGCTACTGGCTAACCTGGGGACACCTACAGAACCACATCCACAAGCCTTAGCCGATATTGTGGAGGTGGATGTCTCTCAACCATTGAGCCTGGAGTTGCCTGGTAAGTCAGTACTGCACCTATAACAACTATATTCCATATAGCTGCATGTGTCACTGTGCAATATGTAATGTAACATCATATGCAAGGCATGTATACACACATGCCGCATATTATAGTATGCTACTCTGTGTATGCACACATATGCATACACCATAGTATAATCTAATGTACTGGTGTATGTGTTATGCACATTGCACCCTGTAGCCATTATACAGGGAGGATTATGCTCATACTGCTGCGTTACTCCTATTTAGGTACCTCTGGCATTCCGCTGTGGCAGCAGCCCGTTGCAGGTGAGAGTGTTATTATTTATCAGGAACTGTAATGCACAAATCTATCTGCCATGTGGCCATTTACAACATGTACACATAATGTATGGTCCTGTCACAATATGCAGGTCGGACCTGCAATGCATCACAATGACTACCCATGTGCAATACTTGCAAACTATGTGAATCATCTCACTGACATGAATCCTCACAAACTGTCATTGTCAGATGTGTGGACAGCTGTGCATACAATGGTGGAGGTGCTATTCACTTTAGAGACATACTACAGATCAAATCTACACATGTGGTGAATACAAACAGTACTACACAGTGGGCTGGAGTATGGCCATCACACAGGATTCACTGGTGTGGATCACAGCCCTGCTATGAATGTCACACAATGTGATGTGCTATCTCGACATGTCCATGACATCTAGTAGCCTGGCTGCAACACTGCCTACCTAACCTGAAAACATTTCTCACATACCACCCTTTATCTGCATAACCCCATTGTCAATGGAGCATATATGTCATATGGGACAACACAGACATGTGAAATAGATGCCCGTCACAATAATTTGGACAACACATGTAGACACATAGCCATGGAAGATGGCCAGAGACATGGAGCAACACACACAGTAGATGTGTTGTGCTTGTGTGTACACCCTGTCATACAATGGCTACACATGGTTCAACTATGGCCTTTGTATAATGGTCATATTGTAGATGTGGAACACTAGACATCCTACAGGTCTGTGCACATCTTGTGCAGGCTTAACATCAATCCACCACATAAGATGTGTTGAACATCTTGCAGGTGTCGGGACATGACAGCAGTCACCTGTACAGTATCCACATCAGCCCACAGATACAGTGCATTCCTCTTGCTGGTGTTGGACATCAATGTCATACTTGCTCCTCGTGTGTGTGTGTGTGTGTGTGTGTGTGTGTGTGTGTGTGTGTGTGTGTGTGTGTGTGTGTGTGTGTGTGGTACACAGATGTCATGTGGGACATGGTGTACCAATGTGTTCGCCATGTCTGGCTATAGTTGCCAGGCAGCAGCAATATGGTTGCAGATGTGCAGGGGTGTCATCCATACCCATCAGTGACCTGTGTCACAACTTCCACATCATGGTTTAGTGTGTATACACTTCAGTGATGTGGGTCACATTCCACAGTATATATGTATTGTATCTGAACACAGTCATCATCCCCGCACACAGATCCCATACCTGCACATACCCCATCACCACTGGCCATAGAGGAAGGACAGTTGGCACGTGGTAGCTTGGAACAGGAAAGTGTGCAGGCTATGGAAGGTGTGCCTGCACACCATGGTGTCAGCCAAATGACTGGTGGTGCCCCACACAGGCACGTGGCCAGTGCTGCTCATAGGAGGACCTCTGGCCAACATGCTCCTGCATGACAGAGTGCAGCAGCTGGTGTCACCAGACACATGTTTCAGGCTGTAATGGAGGCACAGGCATGTGCTGAATGGTGCAACATAGAAGATCAGAGGCTACAGAGGGCTGCTGTCCGTTCTTTAAACAACAACATCCAGGCAATGGTAAATGCTCAACAGCAGATTGCTGAAGCTTTGGATAGATGGTTGGGTGACATAGTTGGAGTCCTTGGCCATGGCATGACAATCTGCGAGTGTGAGCTGTCTGTGTTGGAACATCTGGTAGGAGTGAGGCATCAGGCACATGGACTTAGGCCTGCTACATCACCTGTATCAGGTCTACATGTACGAGCTACTTCACATGTCCGCTCCCATAGTGGCGGTAGCAGCAGCAATGCATCTGGTGCTGTGCTGTCCACACCACGACACAGCAGGCCACATGCACATGGCCCAGAATGGTCTCAACAGGGACATGGTTCCAGTGGACAAGTGACATCAGACAGTACCCAATCTGCACCTCTGCCTGGTAGTGCCCGTGCAACCCCTGGCAGGCACATGTCACATGTCTGTGGCCAGACACCACGAACTGTAAACCCTCACCTGTACAGTCTGCAGCTATCAATAATACCCCTGTGTAGGCCAGACACATGGCAGAACTGTGTGCATACATACATGCACACACTGGAAACATATGTAGGGCACTGCAACACACACATGCATAACATCCACACATGCCCAATTAGATCAAAGGCCCAAACCCACACACATGATGTCATCCAATGGTGCAGCCTAGGCCTCTGGCAAACATTAACACCCTGTGCATATGATGATGCCTGTGCCACATCCCTGACATCCACACCATCGGTGCAGGGACATGCTCATATGGTCTGATGCACAGGGTGAACAGACTAGGAAGATAAGTGTAGTTTACAATTGTTGAGGACTGTTGACAGGCAACAGATATACCATGTAGTACAGGTGAACAATATTGTTAACAGTATGTGTCTTGTGTAACAACAGTGAAGCCTAGGCCTCTGGCATACATTAACACCCTGTGCATATGATGATGCCTGTGCCACATCCCTGATATCCACACCATCAGTGCAGGGACATGCTCATATGGTCTGATGCATAGGGTAAACAGACTAGGAAGATAAGTGTAGTTTACAATTATTGAGGACTGTTGACAGGCAGCAGATATACCATGTAGTACAGGTGTACAATAGGGTTAACAGTATGTGTCTTGTGTAATAACAGTAACTGCATGTTGGTCATGATGTTCTGCTGTCCTCCTTCAGGTCTGATTGCATGTGCCGGTTGATATTAGTGTTTGCAGTTAGTGTCCCATATGTCAATGTGGACTACTCAAATGTATCTATGAATATACCAGCATGCACTGTGTAGCTGCCAAATACCAGTGAGAATGCACCATGTTACAAACACGTCTACCATTCCAAGAGCATGGGAGCTGTGTATTAAGCTACTGTGGCCACAGACGTGAAATCCATAAAGGGTGACATCACAGGTACAGTTACATGGAGTGGTGAGGTAAGAGAGTGGTCTAGTTGATTACTAGGGTAGAGGCCAGTGGGAAGTGTGATGCCTCATTGGGAATCAGTAATACACATTCCCATGACAGGATGCCAACACACAACTGCACCCACACACTCAGGTATTGACATATATGTATTCAGTGACAGAGTAACACACCCACACACTCACAGATTCACCGGCACAGTAACACACACTCGCACACAGTTGCTACTGGTGGGATAAGGACCCCTGCCTATGTGCAAATCATCATTACAGCACCTACATGATGCGCCACAGAGAATACACATGTACAGGTAGTCAGTATGGCCTAAGATCGAGGACATCAACACAGATAGTAGAATGCATCACCTGGATGGTGGGAGGGGTCTTATCAGTTCAGTATGGTAACATACATCCTCACCCCAGGGACCAGTCAGGCCTACATTAACACACTGTGGCATTCAGTAATTAATACACCTATGTCATGCACATACAGATACCTCACGTGTGTGAGATACATGCCCCTGCTAATGTCCTGCTTTCTACATTGCAGTTTGTACAGATGTGTACACTAGTGTACAGGAGAGTGAGTAACAATTGAGATGTATTCCCCAAAATACGTGACATATATGGACACACACGCAACCACACATGCCAGAACTGTGAATCTCAGACCTGCCTAGCTCATGTCATGTATGTCAGACATACAGCAATATTGCACGTGTTACATACTGTACTGACGCTTCCTGTGGCAACAGTGCTGATATATGCACTAGGGACGTCATAACTATTAACAGGTGTCAAGTGATTTACCTTTGCTGTCACCCTGACTGCTGTCTAAGTTGTGTGTTATGTCCTTCAATTAATGAAACCATTGCTTACCGGTTACACAGGGTATTCTAGGACTGCTTGTGACACACCTGTGAGCTGTCCACAGCAAACATCCATCTGCAAAGATGCCCCACCACTTAGTTATTTCCACACATCTGTCCATACCTGATGTACATCTTTCTGTACATTCAGCATATCAACATATGCAGTTGGCAATGTTGAGGCTGCATTGCAACTGCATGATGTACTAGGATACACATCACCTGCATACATCAGCAACTGCACACGCATGTTATCTGAATGCACAGCACTACATATACAGGTGTGTAGGTCCTACAATTCTGACATTTGGGCATGTTTGTAGGTATTGCAATTGGTGGATATGTGTAATGACATACATGACACATGGACTGTTGTATAATATGATGGGTGACCAGAACAGAGGGAATGTTACCTCTGTCAACATTGATATCACACCTTATGTACTGTTAGCATTCAGCAGCCATGGACCTACATTCCATGTGCATGTGTGTAATGGCTGTAGCCACCTGTTTGCACAAAGGACAACAACAGCTATGCTATTTACATGTATGTTTTGTGTGTGTGTGTGTGTGTGTGTGTGTGTGTGTGTGTGTGTGTGTGTGTGTGTGTGTGTGTGTGTGTCTGTGTGTGGCATGTACATACCCAGGGCAGGTACATGTATGTCATATCCATACATGAGGGTGTGTACTGGTGTACAGCAACAGTCATTTGCTAATGGTGGAAAGTACCAAGGGCCCCTGGTATGTGTACAGCTGACTTGGTCACAGACAGTGGTATCATTGCATTGTATAACACATGATGTAACGGTGTCAGTACATGTGTACTCTCTACAGTTGATGTAGAGCTTAGTGCAGTACACAGGTCAAGGGTTACATGCTGGTGTACTCTTCTATATCATACAACATGTATGGATGCATGTTGGTGATCCCAGGGCATGGTGGTATCTGAGGTTTACATCCTAAAATGCAGCATGTGACACTGTGTCCTGCACATGGCTCATCTGTGATGCCTTTCGTGGGGGGGACCGGTCAGTACATGTGAGTGGCCTTTATGTATGTGGGTACACCACCTAGAGCGGTCCGTACCTGTGTTATGGCCCACATGTCTGGTTATAATGTATATGGTGGTAGTGCTAGGTTCTGAAGTATATGGTGGTAGTGCTATTGTGCACTACAGAGCCATCAGCCAGGTGTTCCTCACTGCACAGATGTCAGTACTCCCCATTGTTGGGTCTACAGTGACCAGCTGTGAATATGGACGATACACATCTAGCACTGGTTAGCATAAGAAAACAATGCAATTGTCCAGTAGGTGTATGGGAGTTAACCTGTGTTTAGGACATTTGCCTTGGAATGGCACTGTGTGGGTGGATGCAACTTGGGTAATAGCCACACTCCCTTGAATAATGGATGCATGTGATAAGTGACAAAGGCCTGCCTACTGTCAGCCATGTCATATTAGAATGACAGCAGATGTTGTGTAAAAGACCGGTGTCAAATATATGTAGAGCAGCATTCCTGCTAACAATGACAACTACTAACATGAGAGCCCATTACAATGTGTTCTTTACATCTACCTGTAATAGCATGGCCACTGTGGCCTTCCATGTTTAGCATCAGAGTGCATCCCAGTCAGTCCTGTGCTACTAGGAGTATGAGCATGCCCGGTATATCCTTGTGTAGATGGACACATAGTAGTGCATTATGACCAGCCCTGTGCTAGTAAGTGTGTGAGCATGCCCAATGACACCTTGTGTCAGTTATGTGCCTCTGTGTATGTGCATGGCCATTGTAACCCTGTATAATGGTAGTAGTCATCCATTCCACAGATGGGCATACTCCAGGATGGATTCTTACTTTAAACACACAGGTTGACAGGAATGTACATCTTAACTGCCAGGATCCCTGTTGATGTCCACATTCCCAGATGGTTATAATGACAGTCTTGACATGTGTAGTCTGTGTGGCGCGATTCATAAGTATGTAGTATTGTAATAGTAATCTGTAAATAGGCAGGTGTTCCATACCCACCACTGGCATGTGTGTGTCCCGTTTGCCAGTGGACTTTAATTGCTTTTAGACTGCCCACACACCATACATTTCCTATAACCACCGTTAGCAAGGCCGATGCTGTCACCCATCTACAAATACACCTCTGGGAGTGTTGTGGCCCAGTAATCTTGGTAGCGCATTCTGTAACTGTGTAATGCTGTAGTGTAATAAAGTAGTTAGGTCGGTGCTCTAGTCCCACACTTGCCGTGTGTGTCCACTTGCCTGAGGACTGAGTAATGCTTTTATACTGCTCACACTCCATACATTTCTTATACCCACAGTTAGCAAGACCGATGATGTCACCCATCTACAAATACACCTCTGGGAGTACTGTGTCCCAGTAATCTCGGTAGCGCTTTCTGTAACTGTGTGATGCTGTGGTGTAATAAAGTAGTTAGGTTGGTGTTCTATTCCCACACTTGCCGTGTGTGTGTCCCCATTTGCCTGAGGACTGAATAATGCTTTCATACTGCTCACACTCCATACATTTCTTATACCCACAGTTAGCAAAGCCGATGATGTCACCCATCTACAAATACACCTCTGTAAGTGCTGTGTCCCAGTAATCTCAGTAGCATGTTCTGTAACTGCGTAATGCTGTAGTGTAATAAAGTAGTTAGGTCAGTGTTCTAGTCCCACACTTGCAGTGTGTGTGTCCCTGAGGACTGAGTACTGCCTTTACCCCCCTTGGGGGGTTTTACCCCCTCCAAAAACATTTCTTTTAATACC
>NC_056732.1:92969825-93018663 GCF_019279795.1 Protopterus annectens | reverse complement strand
ATATAATGTTGTAAAGTGGCAAGGGGGACAGTGGGGTAAGGGTTTGTGTCCCTCGGGGGGTTGAAAAAGAAATCCCTTTTTGGAATTTATTGGGATAAACCATTTTAAAAACTTTTTTGGGTGTAAAACATGTGTAATGTATAGTACAGTAGATTGATATGTCAGATATGCAACACTGGAGAACAGGCAAACGATGCATAACAAAGGAATCGTATAGTGATGTGAGTAGTAAGTAATTAATTGTATAGTTATGATGAAATAAATAATGTAATCCACTCTGTGCATTTGCAAAGGGCGCAAACATTACTCCCATACTAGAATAGCAGAAGAGATGTGACAGACAAACATGAACATGACTGGCATGTACAGTAACAGGATACATATGGCCTGTAGTCACGGGACATTGTAATAGCATGACAGCTAATCTAACTGGAAGGGCTATTCCAGTAACCATGCACAAAGGACATGTAATAGCTCCACAGGTTCATAGTGGGGTACCATGCAGTCTAGCAAGTCTATGTGTAACAACAACTACAGTGTGCACACCAGTGGCACCTATCTAGGGTAGTGTCCTGTGAACAGAAGAGCCATGTAACCTGCATCTCTGCACAGTACAGCAACTGCAGTGATCCCTGGCGTATCGTGTCCACCATCCACCAAGCGAGGTATCACATGAACACTGCTACTGACTGTCCATGCATGATGTACATAGGAATCATGTCCCAAAGCATGGTGAGTGTCCGGTCTGGGAATGCAACCCCCAAGCACATGCCGCACACTGTCGCGTGTGTGCACATATCCATGAGCATCATGCTCATAGTGGCTATTGTTTATGTCGTATGGAGTATATCCATTAACATATTTGCAGACATGGGCCCTGTCTTTGCAGCAGAGGTCACCCCTGAGTATATAGCCTGCATATGTGTACAGACATGGTGTCTGTACATAAGCCGCAAACTTTAACTGTCGTAGCTCAATAAACGTCATGGCGTTTTAATGTTGAGTTATGTAAAGCTGTTGTGTAAGGTACACCCTAAGTGGGGTGTTGTACCCATGGATGTGTGTATAAGTCCGGTGTTCAGAGGTATAATGGGTGCCTATGTACCAGCTACACACCCATTACAGACATGTGTGTACACGTAGAAGGATATCCACACCACAGTGGCAATGTGGTAATCACAGGAGGGTGCGACATACATGTGTCTTACAAACACGCACAATGCGACATGTATGTAGGGGACTAACACCTATGTGATAAATCCAGTGGGTGGATGGTGTACTGCAAAGATGATGTTCATACCAAGTGTCATGCAGGTTGAGGCCATGATGTTTGTATCAGTATCCGTCACAGTGACACCCGTATGGATAGGGTCTGTATCAGCTGGTGGAGCAACAGTGTAGTGCTGGGTATGCAGTGGTCTGTAAAGCTAGGCAGGGAAGTACCTCAGTGGTACCTGTACCTCAGGGAAGCATATACCGAACATGATGGCCCCATGACTGAAGACTGTGGTATGCAAGTGTAACTGGAATGCAGTATGTGATATGGTATGCCACCCTCAGTGTGTGTGTCCCGGCCCATTAGCCACTTTGCATAACATCCGGAGACATATGTTGTGATGTGCAGGTGGATGTGTATGTTGTCAATACCAGAATGGAGAATGGTGCTAAAATGGCAGCGAGAGGACAATGTAGGCTGTGTGGACCCCGTGTCATCATCACCTACTATGGGGACTGTATGAAAGGGGTTCAACAGGGGTTGGAGGCAAGCTGTGGCCCCCACAAAACCAAACCAGCTGGCATCAGGACCGGAGCACAACAAAGACTCAGCGAATGATGTCCATGATGATGTGCCCTATAGCCATGCATAACAGTCCAGTGAGGTGTGTAGGGCAATAGTCCCAGTCGTGCATTGTGGCGCCACCTGTGTGGAGTGTAACTGTCACTGTGTGCCAGTCAGGGGCCACAGTGTCTGGAACAAGGCTATTACTGAATATGGTGTCCCAGTGGGGAGACATTCCGTTCAGAGGTCTGTGGACATTACAGCCTGGGATTTTGTAGGGTGACAAGGGGCCTGTGTCCTAGGACATATAGAGTGCAGGTCAGTACTGTGTAGGTGTGACCACAGGTACACCACAATGTTTCTGCAAGGAATGTGGCCCGTGGGAGTGAAAGGGTGTAATGTTAGCATTGAAGCCATCAGACAGCATGTTGCCAACATCACCTGTTACTGTCATGTTCCAGAGTGACAGTTGTATCTGTGAGCATATGTGGGTATTGCATACGACTACTGACATACCACCATAATGCCTTATGGTACATCTCAGAATGTGTTGCAGTAATGTGTACATAGCTAGTTATGGAGTATGTGATGAGAGATCCCGTGGCCCTACCGAGGCTGACCAGTGAGTTACCCCACCCATGGGAATGTACACCACTGTGCAACAGCCCCCACCTGTTGTTGTAAAGTATGTCCGTGGAACCGCACCCACAGAGTGTCGTCTGTTATCTGGTGTGTACCATCAGGGCTCTGTGTGGAATAGCATGAACCATATGGTCGTGTACATGCTAATGAAGTGCACTGGGGTATGTCTCAGCATTTGCATGTGCATTGTCCACCTGCACGTATGTCACGACATCAACTACTGCTGTCATACGACATCTGTAGTAGGTGTTGTAGTACTCATCTACTGTATGCCGTGAAGTGTGTGGTGCCGGTATGTGGCTAACAAGGGTGAGTAGCATATGTTCGGATTCCACCAATGAGGGGATAACCCCATGTGTGGAACAGCAGTCACATGTTGGTAGTGTCCATGTCAAGGATACTGTTGGTCTTGGAGGTGGTGTATGGGTCGAACCAGCCGAGCGGAGGTTATGACACACGGACAGCGTACACCTAATGTGTCGGTACATGTGCGGCTATCAAAGTTAAGTGTGGGTTACTGTCAGTCTCACATCAGTAGCAGCAGTAGTTCTGGACACAGTTATATGCACGTGGAGCACCTGTGATGCATTGTGCTAAGTAACCAATCAGGATCTGTGTACAACATAGTGGAATATGAGGACACCTCAACCGTGGGTGTGCCAATCCAGGTATGTTCCTGAGAGGTACGGTCTGTCTATAACCAGTCATTGCAGGTGTGCTCTGCAGAGCCAAGAGGCAGGTCCCAGTCACTGCAGAGATATTGAAGTGGTGCAGTATCAGGTGTGCCTTGCCTGCGTGCATCACAGAGGATGATGTCAAGCATTGTGTCACATGACCACATGCTTCGCTAGCCAGTTCCCATTCTGGTGGTGACTGTTATTGGACACTGCGCAAGACAGGCAGTATAAAAGCAGCAAGAGTCCAACATGTGATCCGTACTTCCAGGGCTGACAGGTGCAGGTATGTTGTTTGACCAGGTCTGTCAAAGTGGACGTATACTAGATGCCTGTGGAATGACAGCAGAAGCATGGACAATTGTTGGGAGTGACACAGTCGCTCGTAGTACAGTGATAACAGGTCCGAATGACCGCAAAATGCTCCCCAGGGCTTGGACCACACCATCAGGGCTACAACACTGGTGGGCTATTGCATGTCCCTGCACACGTAGTCTGTACCCTGAGATACAACTTCAGTCACACAAACATGGAAGATGAGTCACATCGTACCTGCTGATTTGTGGAATGTGTGCATAGGTTATGTTGCAAAACCAGTTACTTGACAGCAGGATGTAAGTGACTATCGCCTTGTGTAGCCTGCTGAGTGGAACAGCAGTGTGATCACGACAGTCACCTATGACAGGTGTGTTGTGTATGTTATGACACCCTATTGGCTGTATGTGATGGGCACAAGTGTCTCTGGGCTATAGGTTGGTGTGGTTGTGTTTGGCGATGTGGGCTGCCATTGGTGCCCACACAGAGTATGGAGGGGTACTGTACAAGGTGTCTCCGTATGTGTGGCCTATGGTGGGGATCATGTGGGACTATGTGATGTGTGGGGTGCGTTGCCAATGTTGCACATCCCCACATGACTGTCAGGTGCAGTCAGGGTTGGTGACAGTATAACCCCCAGCAGGGCTACATATGTGCATCCCCCACAGGCTGTACTGTTGTATGTTGGGAGGTGTGCATTGACTGTGTTCATGAGAATAGCTCTATTGCCACATGTACAACATAGTCATCATAGTGACAGGCAATAGCACTGGTACGTGCCAGTTGGACATGCCTGTATATAAGTGGTATGTGCCAGGTGGACACGCCATATAAACCACCATGTCTCACGAGGTATGTGAGTGATGTGTGTACGACAGCTGTTGTACTGTAAGCAAGCTGAAAATGTATGGACAGACAGTGTACCTGTGAGGACTGGTGTGAAATGGGTGCTAAACTAAGCAGTAGCTCATAATGTGCCAAGAAGCTCTGAACAAGTGCCGAGCATGCCCATACATTACAGATAGGGTGTTGGATAATATCAACCCACAAGTGTTGACGACAGTCATGATTGGTGGCACCGTATCTGAACACTGCCGGGTATGGTCTGCAAGTCCATGAACCATTATCAATGTAGATGTTAGCAGTACAGATGTACAAGACAGTACGGATGTTCAGCTACAAATGCCTTTGTATGTCACAGGAGTGTTCTACTAGTGGCCTGTTGACAGACTCACAACTACTAAAGGTGCTACAGTGACATGTGCATATCATACGGTGTCAGCTACAGTAAACCAGGGTAATGTGTTGTACCCCACCCGCATTGTAGCCCATACCACACAGACAAATGTCAGCCATCTGTGTATGTGAGGATGTGAATGGTCATGACCTATGGGCAATAGTTGTCACAGTGTTGTGAACAACATACAGAATGGGCTGTGTGTGTGAGGTGTGTGACATATGTGCACATTCTGGTTGATGATATCAGCAATGACACCACTAGGGGAATACCCCCGTACCCATTAAGAAACACCTAGGCTGTGGTCAACATTATGGAAACTGTGTTAGGGATGGAGCTGGAGACATCTCCCTGGCCCTTTAGGTAGTCATCTGAGGTACCCATGACATGGCAGGGTGGTATCGATGAGCATGGAGATCACTGGACAGGCATACACAGCACCTGTGTGACCAATATTGGAACACACATCACCCTCCAGGGGTAGGGCCCATGTGTGGATGGCCGATACCAGCCTCCACAATACTCACCTCCAGTATGCAGCATGCTATCCACCTTGCATATAGACATATGCCACACTATGCTGTTAGACATGCTACATGTCCATAGCCTGATCTGAAAGACATATGTCATGGACAACCACCATCCCACAACTAGGATGGCCACATGCTGGATAGATCCCTGTGACATACTTGTGACATACTCCCACCAATACCATGCAGCCCTGTCCACATAGCTGCACATATCATCCCTGTCACACATGGTGTGATGGCCGTATGGTAGATGTAGTATCAACTATCTGGATCAGTAATGTGTCACTGATGCCCCTCGCGGTGGCGTAATGGGTGTCAGATACAGCTAGAAAACCCAGCCCGTACATGCTGTAGCTGATAACCTTACCTGCGAATGACGTCCGACTAGCCATTGTCCCATGTCTATCACTTGTGCAACACAGGCGATCCGTGGCAGAATGTTGAACAGCTGTACAGTGCAGTGTAGATGTCTATGGCAAAACAGATGCATGTACAGGTTTCCATGCATACCTGGTGCATTGTCACTGCCCAAGTCCAGTAAGGCTGTGTCTGTGTTGATATGTGACATATACACAGCATCAAGGTCAACAGCATTACCGTGGATACATCAGGCATGTGTAGATAGGTAAGAACACCAGTGCAGGCAAACAGACATGCCCACATGAAGACAGACGTCACATGCAGTAGGAACAATAATGAGGTGACACACATATATGGGGATGATATCCAATGCATACTGGGTGTTACATGTGTGTGACACATACATGCCAGTCGTGTTAGTGTCATGTTGATTTGCAAAGATAACTGTGCAGATGTACTAGAAATGTATGTGCAGCAGTATCACTGTACATGTCTGTACATGTGACCTGTCACCTTCATCATGTCTTACAGATAATGCCTCGTACATGCCTACCAGCATACAGCCGACAGGAGGATGATGTCATAATCCCATACCTCCATGAGAACTATAAGGTGTTATTTAGCCATGTGCCACAGCACGCACAGCAGCAGGATGACCTGTGGCAGGATCTTTGCAGGAGGGTCAATGAAGTGGGCAGCCACAAGCGTACCTACCAGCAGGTGCGCAGACACTGCATGGACTTGATATGTCATGCAAAACAGCGTGCCATTGCAATCGCCAGGGAACAAGGTGGAACAGGTGGTGGGCCACCAACCCAGCCTCCACTCACAAACACAGAGGAGCTACTGGCCAGTCTGGGAACACCCTCGGAACAGCCCCCACAAACACTAGCTGCCATTGTGGAGGTGGGTGTCTCCCAACCAATGAGCCTGGAGTTGCCTGGTAAGTCAGTACTGAACATATGGCCAGTATATCCCACGTATGAGCATGTGTCAGTGTACATCATGTAATGTAACAACATATGCAAAGAATGTGGACACACATGCTTTATGCTACCCTGTGTATGCACCATACCTCTGAACTGTACAGGTATTTGCAGGATGTCCAGATGTCTGCCTCATATTGTCGGTGTGTTCCCCTTAATATCTGTCCCTTTCTGGGAAATAGCTGAGGAATGGAGTCATTAAATTATGACATACATTTGTGTTTATGACTGCACATTCCATGTAAAACCCATGTGTATAAGAGCAATATGTCACAGTTGTCCCTATATGTCCCCCATCATAGTAGGCTTTGTCCACATTTATTGATCTAAGAGGTTGAGAGGTATGGTATGCACACATGTGCTTACTATATGCTATTGTACAGGTGAATGTGTTAACTTGCACTGTGCACCCTGTGGCTGTCATACAGTCATGTATAATGTTCATACTGTTGTGTCACCCTATACAGGTACCTCTGGCGTGCCACACAGACAAGAGTCCATTGCAGGTGAAACTGTCATCGGTATCAGGCATGTGAAAGCATAGATCTATTCACCATGTGGCCAGTTAATACACAGATATACAGGTCGCATCACCCATCATCCACACAGGCCACCCATGTGCAATATATGCAACTGAAATGACACACAGACATAAAACTACAGTATTCGTCATTGCTACATGTGTGTCCAGCTGTGCATACAATGGTGGAGGTGTTCTGCAATGGAGGCATATGTACTATACAGTGGAACAAAATGTGTGGTACACAAACCAGTACTGCACAGTGAGCAGTGATATGGGCAGACCACAGGTGTCACCATTGTGTTATATGCCCCTGCAATGGTTTCACACATTGTGATGTTCCATCTGACATGTCTGAGACACGTAGCGTTTTGGTTGCAATATTGTCACAATTTCCCATAACCCATACCCCACATACCACACATACACATGTTGTCTGCATAGCCCTGTGGATGGTGACATATCCAACATCTATGGGTGTATGTCATATGGGACAACACAAACATGTGTGATAGACGGCCATCACATACATGACCAACACATGTGCACACATGGCCATGGGGGATGGCCAGAGACATGTAGCCACACAGAAGATGGGATGTGGATACACCTTGTCCCACTTTGTCCACACATGGTCCAATTATAGCTGTACTAGACTGATTGTACAGGTAATGTGGTACGCTGCACATTCTAAATGCCTGTGCACAGCTAGTGGAGGTGTCAGTGACATGTACCTCATAAGATGTGTTGAACATAACGTCTGTGTCATAGCATGATGGTAGTCACCTTTACAGATTCCACTGACAGTGACACCAGGCCACAGATACTGTACTTTTCCCCTGTCTGCCGTAGGACATCACTGTTAGCTGTGCACCTTGTGTGCATGGTACATCAATGTCATGTGTGAAATGGTGACGTGACAGGTCCGCTATGTGTGGACATGGTTGCCAGGCAGCTAACACTCTATAGTCATCATGCAGGGGTGTCATCTGTATGTCATTCAGTGACCTGTCACATGACACAGCATGGTTTGATGTGTATACACCTCAGCATCATAGGTCACAATCCACAGGTATGTCATGGGTATGCATGCAGTTCTGGATATGCAATGCGTACATAACATGCACTGTTTAGCAATATAGATGCCTCATGATGCCATGCAATGGCACAGTGTCTGTACATCACACTGTACAGCAATGTAGACGGCTCACAGTCCCCTACCATGCCCATGCATATTTGCTCAACATGCATTCTATCTGTAGGGCATATGGACAACACCGCAATGTGATATCCAGTACGACGCTGCACATGTGTCAGGACACCATTGGGTCAGGCATGCATGCATGTTAATGCGCACGTCAGCAGATTACATGTCAAGGTCACGTCAGCCATGTGTGCTGTTATCCTGTTCTGGTCCACATGGTGTATCACGGGGATGCATGCATACTACCATGATCATGTGAATTGCATGGATAATGATATGACACCTGCCTGCTGTAGTGTGCATTCCAGGGGGTATGCTTACAAACACTACTGATGTCTGAGCTGCATGCTGTCAGCTGTATCACAAGCATGCTGCATGCCATCTGTCATATCACATGCATGGTGTGTCAGTGTGTGTGTGTCAGTGTGTGTGTGTGTGTGTGTGTGTGTGTGTGTGTGTGTGTGTGTGTGTGTGTGTGTGTGTGTGTGTGTGTGTGTGTGTGTGTGTGTGTGTGTGTGTGTGTGTGTGTGTGTGTGTGTGTGTGTGTGTGTGTGTGTGTGTGTGTGTGTGTGTGTGTGTGTGTGTGTGTGTGTCAGTGTATGTGTGTGTGTGTGTGTGTGTGTGTGTGTGTGTGTGTGTGTGTGTGTGTGTGTGTGTGTGTGTATGTGTGTGTGTCAATGTGTGTGTGTCTATTGTAATTTAGAGTCTTTCTTTGCATTCACAGGTGATGTAGGTGCATTACCCTCCTGCGGTCCATCTGATAGTGTCCCCACAGATGCTTGCAGTGATGAACATATGCACGAGGTACAGGCAGGGATGTCAGGGGCTGAATCTGTCCCAACGGTTGCTATCCCAGCTATGTCCCCCTCTTCCCCGCACACAGTTCAGCTGCCAACGCATACCGCATCTACAGTGGCCATAGATGAAGGACAGTCAGCGTCTGTTAGCATTGAACAGGAACGTGTTGTGGCTACAGAAGGTGTGTCTCCACACCATGATGGCAGTATACTGTCTGTAGATGTGCCACACAGGCATGTGGCTGGTGCTGCTCGTAGGAGGACCTCTGGCAGACATGCACCTGCAGGACATAGTGCAGCAGCTGGGATCACCAGACGCATGTTCCAGACTGTAATGGTGGCACAGGCACATGCCAAACGAATGGCAGAACAGAGAAGGGCAGAGGCTGCAGAGGGCTGCTATCAGTACCCTAAACAACAACATCCAGGCATTGGCAGGTGCTCAACAGCAGCTTGCTGATGTTCTGGACTGACATGGTCAGAATCCTTGACCATGGCATGGCAATCCGCAAGCATAAGCTGTCTGGGCTGGAACATCTGGTAGGGGTGAGGCGTAGGCCACATGGAAGTAGGCCAGCTACACCACCTAGTGCAGGTCAACGTGAGTGTCCCACCTCACATGGCAACTCCCATAGTGCCAGTAGCAGTAGCAGTGCAGCTGGTGCTGCGCTGTCCACACCAGGTCACAGCAGGCCACGTGAACGTGGCCCTGGACATTCTCAGCGGGAACACGGTTCCAGTGGCTATGTGTCGTCGGACAGTAGCCATTCTGTACCTCTGCCTGGTAGTGCCCATGCAACCCCTGGCAGGCACAGGACACATGGCCGTGTCCGGTCACAGTGAGCTGTACAACCTGGTTTGTACAATCTGGAGCTGTCCATAATACCCTTGTGTAGGCCTCACAAATGACAGAACTGTGTGCACACATACACGCACAACGCAAACACAACTGTAGGGCTCCACAACACCCACATGCATATGGAACAGATATATCCATTCAAATCACCGGCCCTTACCCACACACATGATGTCATCCATTGGTGCAGCCTATGCCCCTGGCAAACAGTATCACCCTGTGCATATGATGAAGCCTGATCCGCATCCCTGTCACCCACACCATCAGTGCAGGGATATGCTCAAATGGTCTGATGCACAGGGTGAACAGAATAGTGAGAGGTGTATCTAACATTACTTGTGTATGCATATTGAGGGATGTGTATGTTACATTGGTTGTGTGTGAATACTGAGTGCAGGGATATGCTCAAATGGTCTGATGCACAGGGTGAACAGAATAGTGAGAGGTGTATCTAACATTACTTTTGTATGCATATTGAGGGATGTGTATGTTGCATTGGTTGTGTGTGAATACTGAGAGATGTGTATGTGACATCAGTGGTGTACTGTCGACATGCACCAGTCATACCATGTAGTCCAGGTGCAGCATGCACTGTGATATGTTCACAGTATGTGTCTCGGTTAAAACAGTAACAGCATGTTGGTAATGATGCCCTGGTTCCCTCCTATGGTGTACTGGCATGTGCCTACAGGTAGCAGTGTTTGCAGTCCCCCATGTGTAACTGTGGAGTACTCACAGGCACGTATGGCAATATCAGCATGCTAAACATACCCTCAACCTGACTGTTGGAAAGTTGAACATGACACAGATGTCCGCACATATACTGCACCTGAAGCATGTGGTCAGTTGAACAGGCTACAGCGGACAGAGATGTGACATACATACTGGGAAACATTACCGGTATGTTGACATGGTGCAGGGGTTGTACACAGCGGTCTGGCCAATGATGACGTTAGAGGCCACTTGATAGCATGAGGCCACACTGTGTAGCAGTAATACCCTGTCACAGTACAGGAACATGGCCACATTCACGGGGTCTACAGCACTATAACGCACACCCCATAGTGTTGAGGTGTGGACCCTTGCCCATGTGGTCATCACCCTCACAGTACTTTGCACCCACATGACGTGGCACAGAGAAGGAACATGCACAGGTAGCTAGTACGGCTGGGACCGATGGCATCAACAGGGTAGTAGACTGCATCACCATGAGGGGTTAGTCACCATGAGGGGTTAGTGATCCTGTTTCCACTGTATGGTAGCATACACCCTCACACCAAGCACCAGACAGCCATACATACATACATACATACACACACACACACTGTGGTGACCAGATATATGTGTGTACGGATAGCCGATGTGTGTGATGCACCACACCTGCCGACGTCATGCTTTCCATACTGCAGTATGTACAGATCTCTACAATGGTGTACAGGGATGTGTAACAACTGGGACGTAGTCCCCACCATATGTGGCATGTGTGATCACACAAGCGGACACACATGGCAGTGCTGGGAATGATACACCTGCCATATGATGAGCTGTTTGATAGACATGCAACGGTAATGTCCGCAGTATGTGTACAAACGCTATGTCTGGCAATTGTGTGGCTATATGCACACGGGAGAATGTCAGTGTTACAGGTGTCACATGTCATACAGTTGGTAATACCTGACCGCTGTGTATGCGTTATGTCATCACCGTCAAGTAACAGTGACATAGCATACTGTTTGCACATGGCATGGTAGGATGGCGTGTGACACACCTGTGAGCCATCCCCGGCACACATACATCTACACAGGTGAATCATCACTTTATGTACACACATCCCTCCATACGTGATGTACAACCAACCGTACTGTCTGTATGTCACCATATACAGGTGTCAATGATGGGGCTGCATTGCGACTGCATGTTGTAGTTAGGCACAGCTGTGTTACGGACATCGGCCACTGCACATGCATGGTTGCTGCATGCACAGTACAGACTGTACATGTGTGTTGGTCCTACATGTGTCTCCTGTAGCCATGTTTGTATGCATTGCTACTGGTGGACATGTGTGTTGACATACATAACACATGGACTGTGGTATGATATCACGGGTATCAGGGGCAACTACTACAGGGGAATGTGTCCTCGGTCAACATTGCTACCTCCTGTACTGTGAGCATTCAACAGACATGGACCCACCTTCCATTTGCGTGTGTATGATTGCTTAGGCCACTGTTCTGCACGGGGGACAGCAAAGGCTAAGCTATGTACATATGTGTTGTGTGTGTGGTCCATGCACACATCCACTACAATCACATGTATGACATATCCAAACATGTGTGTTTGTTGGTGTACAGCAACACTCATCTGTCACAGCTGTGTAAGACCCAGGGCCCCTGGTATGTCTTGAGCTGATCTGGTCATGTATAGTGGTATAATTGCAATGCATAACACCTGTTGGAACCCTGTCAGTACATGTGTACTCTGCACAGTTGCTGTAGACCTCTGTACAGTCCACTGGTCATGTGTCACACAGTGTTGTGGTAATGTATGGCTGTGTATTGCTGCAGCAATGACATGGTGATTTCTCGAGGGCTACAGTGTAGACTGCGGTGTGTACATCTGTGATCTGCACCTGTGACAGCTGTGATGGCAGCTGAGTGTGTACTGGTCACTGCATGTGTGCGACCGCCCTGTGCATGGGGACAGTTATACCTTACTGTGCCCTTCCATGTTTAGACTCTGTCTGCATGCAGGACGGCCTGCCCTGTGCGTGGGGACAGTTATACCTTACTGTGCCCTTCCGTGTTTAGACTCCATCTGCATGCAAGACAGCCCTTTGCAATTGCTAAGTGTGTGAGCATGCCTAGTATGCTGTTGTGTAGATAGACACACATGACAGTCCAAACTGAGCCCTTGCGTGTTGAGACTCCATCTGCATGCAAGACGGCCCTTTGCAACTGCTAAGTGTGTGAGCATGCCGTTGTGTAGATCGACACACAGTACAGTCTGAACGGACGTGTATTACTAAGCGTGTGGCCATGGCCAGTGACACCTTGTGTCGGTGATGTCCCTCTGTTCATAGGCATGCCCGTTAACATCCTGTATAGCCATGGTGGTCATCCAGGCAACAGATGTCCATTTTCAATGTCACGATGGATGCCTACCGAGTACACACTGGTCGACTATCTTGAAGGGTGTACTGTCTGTGGCATGTCCGGTGTCTATGTCTTGTTGTTGTAGTGCTCCATAAATCTTACGTTGTCCTGATCACACCACTGCCGTGTGTTTGTCTACATCTACCGTGGGACAGTAATATGTCTGTATGCTTTCAGACTGATCACTCTCTATACAATCCCTGTCGGTGTCCTTGTCTTTGCGGATGATGACATGCACCTAGAAATATGCCTCTGGGACTGCTGTGTTTAGTAATCTCAGTAGCGCGTTCTGTAAATGCATCATGCTGTCATGTGATAGGGTAGTTAGGTGTATGTTCGACTCCCAGCCCTACCAAGTGTGTGTGTGTGTGTGTGTGTGTGTGTGTGTGTGTGTGTGTGTGTGTGTGTGTGTGTGTGTGTGTGTGTGTGTGTGCGTGCATGCTCCCATCTGCCTGGGGACTCAGTCTTGCTTTTAGATGCCTCACACCACAGATATTTCCTACCGACGTCTTTGCCTTTGCGGATGATGACACATGCCTAGATGTATGCCTCTGGGACTGCTGTGTTTAGTAATCTCAGTAGCATGTTCTGTAAATGCGTCACGCTGTAGTGTGATAGGGTAGTTAGGTGTATGTTCAACTCCCAGCCCTGCCAAATGTGTGTGTGTGTGTGTGTGTGTGTGTGTGTGTGTGTGTGTGTGTGTGTGTGTGTGTGTGTGTGTGCGCGCATGCTCCCATCTGCCTGGGGACTCAGTCTTGCTTTTAGACGCCTCACACCACAGATATTTCCTACCGACGTCCTTGCCTTTGCGGATGATGACATGCGCCTAGGTGTATGCATCTGGGACTGCTGTGTTTAGTAATCTCGGTAGCGCGTTCTGTAACTGCATCATGCTGTAGTGTGATAGGGTAGTTAGGTGTATGTTCGACTCCCAGGCCTGCCACGTGTGTGTGTTTCCAGCTGCATGACAACAGTGCATTGCTTTTACAGTATTCACTCTCCATAACATCCGTGCAGTGTCTTTGACTTTGATGCTGCTGTCTGCAGGCTAGACGTATGCCTGTATGAATCCTGTGATCTACTAATCACGGTAGCGGTTTCTGTAACTGCGTAATGCTGTCGTGTGGTACAGTGGTTACATTTGTGTTCTGCTCCCAACCCTGCCAAGTGTGTTTTGTGTGTGTGTGTGTGTGTGTGTGTGTGTGTGTGTGTGTGTGTGTGTGTGTGTGTGTGTGTGTGTGTATCTATCTACATATATATATATATATATATATATATATATATATTGTATATAGATATGTATGTTGGGATTATCACTCTTGAATGTGCTGCATCATCTGTACGTGATCACCTTGGATGCATGTACATCTGCTATGGCTCTGTGATAGTGCACATACTGTGTGCTGTAGTGATCGTGGGTTATACTTGTGTAGTGACCGGTTATTGTGTTGCTGGGTATTACACGGGCATTGGAAACAATGTTAGTACAGCACCTTTGAATGGTCATATGCACATCTCAGCAACAGTCAGCAGTGGTTATTACATTGGAGGGTGAGTATGGCTCATATCCGTATTTAGTAACTGACAATTCTATGCAACTCAGGTTAACATTACAGACTCACGTTTATCCACAGGTTGTGGTACAGATCCCAGGACTGTATGTGTATACATTGACAGGTGCAGGACTGGGTTGTGTTGGATGCATGGAGGGGTGTCCATGGCCAGTAATGGCAATCTCTACAGCCTGGCAGGTATGGTCTGTGACTGTCCCACAACCTCTTGTATATGGCTGACACATGCTGTACCTGTTTATATGCAGACACACACACTTACCACAAACACCTAGGGCTATCACATACACAAACCCATTGCATCGCCATTGGGCCATGCAATAATTGTTGTCCCTCACACACACACACACACACACACACACACACCTACGTGTACATTGGATGGCTCAATGACAGCTCTGGAAATGTAACACCACACCCTGTGCATATGATGTCACCTGTGCCACCACCTGTGATATGTAACATTGATGCAGGATCAGACTAACCTGGTGCTGATGCACACGGTGGCTTTATTCCACTGTATTGATGTTAGCATGCTGTTAACACAAAGTGTGTTACTTCCAGGTGTATATCAGCAGGCATGATGCATTGCAGCTATGACCATCAATGTAGCATAGTTTACAGCACTGTTAATTCTGATGATGTATTCTCCATCCATGTGCCATTTCACTGATCTGTGTAGTATTGGCAGCATGTATGTCTGAGTGTGCAGTATGTGTGTGATGTGTGTAGTACACATGTATACATGCTTACAAACGCATACACTGGCATACACGACATTACACGGGGTTCACCATTCGTACACTAGCTTACTCGTTCTTCCACACACGCGCACACATGCTTACTCAGGCTTACTGGCGTGCAGGGGCGTGGACACACTGCGGGCAGGTTTGCAGGTCACATCTGTGGTATCCATGGCGTACACCGTCAGTCTCCTGACTTTCCCTAGGATAGCTCATAACACGCCTCTTCCACTGAGTACTGACAGAAAACATGTGACACTGCTCCGGTGAGATTACAGTGTTTTATACATACACACTCATGTTGTCACCTATCTTCTACTCTAATTGTCCCCTTATCCTACACTACACTGTAGAGGCTTGGCCCATATGGCATGACATGTTGTGATTCACTATCCTCAGCCTCACTTGCATCAGATTGCCTACAAATGCTTCGTTACATCTCTGACAGAGCGCTTCCACACATAACAACCAGTACGCAGTAGCCATGTTGTCTCCAGCTTGCCATTCATCTGCATGGCGTACTAATATCTAACTAAACCTACATTTCATATGTATATTATACATATTTGACTTGTTTTGAAGCACAGCGCATTCTCGTGGTGCTGCGCTACGCTTCCACACCAGAGATCAGGGGAGGACAACTACTGTTTTATTGATATCCAATGGACAAAGATGCCACTGGCCTTGGACTTGGACATTGGCATGCCTCTTCGACTGTATTCATACTGTATTTGCAGCTGTCATTGCTCCGTTTAGCAACGTGCAGAACATTAGTCGCCTAACATCCGGGTACATTTCTGCACATAACTCTGCTCTTGCACGGACAGCTTACTGTTTCATGTATCACATATTTACATCATTTGCATAGCTTTCACATACAAATGGGGTATGTTGCAAATCCCAACATTGTCCGTGCAATGTTCGTGTTACGGGCGGTCTTGCACGCCCCTACGGGTGTTTGCTGAATACTTTCCTTGCTGTACTCTCACTCAATCCATACATGCCGGAGGCTTCATGTATCATGGCCTAGGCTTTGCTGTCTGCTATGTCTATTTGTGGTGTATGCGTGGCTGTGGGTATGTCCCACTGTCATCATTGGTAAAGGTGACAGCCCTATAGGTACTTCATGTAGACTGCTGTGTCATTTGACATGTCAGCACATACCTGTGGCCAATACTGAACTTCCTACTGCAGCACTTTTCATACCTTCTGAGTTATCTTGCAGTCGATAATGCTGTTTCCTCAGACATGTATCGGTTTCTGATCATATCTCTCAACCTCCAAGAGCAAAACATTTGTACAAAGCCTAACATGACGGGGGGACAAATAGGGGCAGATTTTAAATATTGCTCTTACAAACGTAGATAGTTGACAGTATAATATGTTTTGCATTAGTATGACTTTTCTGAAGGATTTGGGGTCTTAAACTCAAATGTTTGTCATTATTTAATGACTTCAGTTCTCTGGTATTTGCCAGACAGGTACAGATTGTAAGAGGAACACACCAAACATATGAGGCAAACATCTACACATTCTGCGAGAATCTGTACAGTTGCGAGGTATGTTTCTGATACAGGATATCAATTTTCTTACACCAATACACACAATATATGGCGCCATCACAGGCCAGATGCCATTACATTCCTATTGCAGGACACACCCACCCAGAGGGTTGTATTCCTCACACAGGCCAACAGGTGCTTATCCACACAAATTATTCTATCATATACCTTATGTGTACCCCGGTATTTGCACTTTCCGTCAGTGGCAGAGCTCATGTACGAGTATGGGGGACTGGACACTGTATCGGTGACACTGCATGACACCCTGAGGGACACATGTCTTTTGAGTCTATTAACCTTCCACATTGACTTTCACAGGGCATACGTTGTCATTCACATTTATCGAAATCCTGACGTCTTTCTTCTCACCTGTCCACCTAGTATCACTAGTTCTGTACATTTATTTAGGACGGGTTACCTTCATACCTCTCACCTGTACACATTATGGGTAAACGCCCCGAGGTTTGACCTATGATTTTATTACATTTGTCATAATAATGTGCCTTTCTGGTAGATTGCTGGCAAGACATGACGGACTGTGAGGTTAGGTAATAATGTCTGACATTTCTATTTCATGATTACTAACTCTCATAACATTCGTATTCCTGACTACGCCATTATTCTATCAACATTCTGACTTTGTCTGGGGTATATTTACTATAGTCCCTATTTGTATTTCATGTACTATGCCTTAGTCCAGTTGTCTTATTCTGAAAGTTTGGCAGGTATGGTTACCATCTTGGTCGTATGCATGTCCATCCATGATAATCACCTACATGACACTGATATAGGTCCCTACGTCTTCCCCCAATGGTTTACACAACATCCAGTAGATGGGTTGCACCTTTTTGGACAATATAGGCATGTGCTATACCCACATAGGTATATTGATCACTCCCATGGGGCGTACCTAATAGATCTGTGCAAGTGTGAAGACACTTCTAAGCACTCCCCACTCTCCGGATATCAGGTCGTACGTCATACATTCTATCGACCCATGTGTTATTACCCTTGCACCTGCTACTGTTGCATGTACAGCTATATCGTAGTTGCAGCTGTGACGTCTTTTGCATCGATGATGGTTCGCACTTCGTACAGGATCAATTTTTGGGGTCCTGCAAAGGACACCTATATTAATGTTTAACGTGTAGAACTTGCAGGCCCTGTCACACTGGTACTTTCCGGGCAATGGTTTGGAAAGCAGCAGTGTATTCACCTTTCATGCATGTCTGTCTGTCTATCCATAATAGCTATACTGTGACCTATTTATGTACATGTGTTATATGTACAGGGACATATGTTTGTTGTGTATATATCTATTCATGTATCATGTGTGTATAGACATATATATGTACATATATACATATGTCTGTACATTCCTCATTTCATATTTTGCTTTGGTTTAAGTCTGTGGATATATGTGTGTATATATATATATATATCCATATCATACCTTTCAACTGCACAGATTTTTGCTGCATGTACAGCTGTTTGCCTCTTATCTTAGGTCCATTTTTTATAACCTTGTGTCTATCTGGCACTTTAATGGCATATCATTAAAGACTGACATTGGTAAATAATGACAAACATTTCAGGTTACGACTTCATACCCTTCAGAGAATCCATGCTAGTGACACACTTGTTATTCTATCCACTTTCTATGTTTGTTAGGGAAATATCTGGGGATTGTCCCTATTTGTACCAGTTGTTTCCATGGCTTTGTCCGGTTTCGTACTTTACGGGGTTAACAGGTATGAGCCATGTATATATAACGTGGAGAAAACAGCATTCATTTGCTATGCTGTGAGCGGATTACACACGCGCAGGTGCACTTGCATGTCCTTATTGTGGGTTACATATGTTTAATAGATATTTGTGCTTACGTGGCCTTTCAAAATTCTGACCGTAACAGTTACATATCTTCATTCCAGTTTATGGATTGATGCGAAACACACGTTCACCTTTACATATTTAAATGTATGTACAGCTCGAACGCATTCATTACACTTTAAAGTTATATGTGCAGTGGTCGTAGGTCAACCAGGACTGCATTCATGTTGGCCGGATGCCGGAACCACTATTCTATTGGTGTTCTGCCTCATTGATATGCATACCCATAGTACTTAGCAACATCAACATACACCTCACAGCTTCACCTACAACACAGGCATCCATTCTCCTGCTGGGAAAAACACGGTACTACATATTACACATTCCATATTGCCTACTGCTGTGGACCCCAGCTGCATTGTTAATCACTCCAAGAATATGCAGAACACCAAGGCATATAGTCCTGGGACATACAGGTCTTTGATTGTCAGGGTGTTCATGTAGTGATCTGGGTTTAGGCTTGTCTGCCTAGTGAACGGAACTTCCCTGGCTGAGTTCAAATGTCAGACAAAGCATGTGGACAGGGAGTTTCTCCTTATTATGAATTTTTACCTGTGTTTATAGACACAGGTCTTTGGGCACCTGTCAGCAGCTTATTCTGTTGGCAATACATATTATGGGTGGGGTTATTATAGTCCATACTCCACGGTGAGGGGTGTTACCATTCACATTTGACTATTACCTGTATACAGTCATACGGGGATTATTATTTTGGTCATGATGTGACTACAGGTATGCAGTTGTACATTACACAGATGTGAAGGTTTGTTACTGTAAATATGTACGGACCATACCTCTCAACCTCTTAGAGCACCAAATCTGTGCAAAACCTACATGATGGGGGGACAAATAGGGACATATTTTAACTATTGCTCTTACAAGCTTAGAACGTTGATAGAATACTAGGTTTTGCATTAGCATGACTTTTCTGAAGGATGTGGAGTCTTAAACTCAAGATATTTCTCATTATTTAGTGACGTCAATCCTCAGCTATTTACCAGACTGGTGCAGATTGTCGGAGGCACACAACAACAATATGAGGCAAACCTCTGGTCATTCTGCGAATATCTGGACAGTTGAGTGGTATGATACGGACCTCTGTAATACGCTGTTGTGTTCTGGCACAGCAGTAGCTCAGCATTAAAGACTGCAGTCAGAACGTGCTGACAGACAGTTGGGTTTCAGACTTCATACTCTGGACATTAATGCCAATGTGCAAACTGTTATTCTATCATATTTCTATGTTTCTAAGAGCTATCTTTACAAATTGTCCCTATTTTTAGACCTTTGTCTCACTTGTATTCATGGCTCTGTCCAGATATCTTGCTCACACTGGTTGATAGATATGGTCGGTCACGCCTGCACACAGTCAGTGTCTTCCTCACCCTCATGCCATTTGCCACTATGCAAATGTGTGCATTATATTCTCCCTCCTATTCGTGTCGGGACACATGCATCACGGGAAGGTGTTTTATACTGGGTAGTAGGTTATGCATGCCCACTTAGGGCTGGACAGTGTCATGGACCTCCACTGCACATTCTGACTTGTGTCCAGATATCTACAGGATTGGACATCATGTCTTCATACCCATTCTACTATTTACACAGGTTGGTTATCCCATGAGGGATATCCCAAAAACTGGACAAGACCAAAACAAGTCAGATACTGAAGATATTTGTGGCTTTACAAAAACATGCAGGGGGTTTTACATGCAGGGGATACATGGTTTGCAATCCTGACACTGCCTAGGGTGACAATACCTACTACATATGCGTAGGGGTCACTGTGTGTAGCTGTGTCTGCAACAAACCAGTGGACCAAGTATGGCTGGATTTGGTGGACGTTCTGGTATGGAGGCTGGTTGTGTGGTGTGGAGGGTATGCTGGGTAGGTCATTATGCATCCAGGTGTGTTGCATTTGTTATGGCCAGTTCCATCAGGACCCATCTGTGGGTATGTGATGGTGACATATCTATACATTTGTCTCGCACATTTCCATATTCATATGTTTGTGTGATTGTGTTCTACAATATGGCCTGTCTGCTTGTCTTGCAGCTGTTTCTACATGTGGTTGTGTTTCTTTCCACTTCACCCGCTGCCCCCTCATACACCTCCAGTTCACCTTTTCTGCATACGACACAGTATCGCCTTTGAGGATTTTACCATTAACCACCCACCCCTCACACGCAAATTCATCACACCCCATAAACCACTACTTTGGTTGTTGGCCCATGACACGGCCAGAGTAACACATTGACTACCCTACATGTGTCAGGTACCTTTATGGTTGTGTGGAGTACCCTGCCATGTTTGCTTTCCACATGCTATACCTCACGCACATAGGTACATGCCCATACTTCACTTTCATTACTTGGTTGGTATAACCGGGTACTACCCATTCGACTGTGTCACATACACATTCAGATTATACCGCTGACTTCCGGATTTTGCCAGCCTGTTGTACTCATTGGTAGGATGGCACCTTTTCCTATGTCCAAGCTATTCCTTACACATGTCCGACTGTTGTGGGCAATGACTCCCCACAGTCGACGGTTGTGTTTCCACCTTTTCAATTGGCCACAGTGTGACATTTGCGGTGAACACAGCATATTTTACAGGCTGACACATACCCACAGTCAGTTCGGCAGATAGAACTTACAATTCTTGCCTATATCTAAGCTTATTCTTGTAGCATTTCAGTGTCTTATTCTGTTTCTTATGACATTTATGTAATATACGTTCATTGAAAAATGTTTAATGCAACTATTTCATGACGTCTACGGAATAATTATGTCCTATATTCTCTGGACATTTGCCATTTTTACAAGTTTGTGTCAGGACACATCTGCCCACAGAGGGACTGTCGCTCGCAAAGTGGGACAGGTGGTAATCTTAGTCGACGGTACGGATCATACTGTTCCTTTCGGCCTATATGTGTCCTTATTGTTATAGCTGTTTATATGCTCCTTTTGTTTCGTTTACATGCATAGGCTATTTCCTATCACATTTGGTATGTGAAATAAGGACATACCTTTTGTATGTGACTATTACATGCCTTGTGGGATATGATTTGGGCATACGGTCACTACATATATCTACATTTCTCCTCATGTATTTTGTTATGGACACATCTGCACAGCTATGTACCCTCCCTCACATTATGGGTCAGCTGGTAACCCTCTCCATTGGGCTGGACGTACCTACTGGCGGTGCGCTAACATATGATACGTTTCACTTCCACATGGTATAGCTATCAACACTACATTGGACTACGGGCACACGGTTTTCATGTCATTTGTTCAAGGGTAGGGACCCATTATTCCCTACTGTGCATTTGTGTTTGCTTCTTCATTTTCTGTTCGCAGGGACTATCTTGCATGCTTTGCATACGTTTCAGTATCCACGGACACTGATACGTGCGATTACTATTGCAGGCGGAATATAATATTCAGCAGTTTAGGTTGCTCATCGACAGCCGACATTTGACATGCCTCCATGCGCAACTTCGTTACGCCCCATGCACTCGCGCACGTTTCCTATGCACGTGGCTGTGGCAGCTGCGCACCTTCATTAATATGCATATGGCGCGACTACTCCATATATACGCCACATGGCTGGCACAAGCCTTACGCCGGCCTTGCGCCGAGCTTCATGAATCCTGGGGCTTGTCTTGGTTGATCTCTGGCTACCACACTGACATGTTGGCTCTTTCTTTGCATTTATTGTAATCTTGATGACCCTTATGTATTTGACATGGCACTTCTGTTCAGTGATTAAGAGAACTATGATTTTGTCTAGATATAGCAATAAGCCATTATGCTCTGATAACTACACTCTAACTGTAAAATACTTGTGTATGTGTTGTGTCCAGTCATTTGCCATCCATTATGCACATTTTCATCTCTTTAATGCTAATCAACTCTCTCCCCATGTCCTTAGTTTTTCCTCCTGTACATTAGTCCTCCTCATCCCATTCTAGTACTCTGCCTATTTTGTTATCAGAATATTCTATTATTTCTCACCTCTATATATTATTAGAAATACAGTGATATTTTGAATAACTATATATAACTTTACTTGACATTGGTTATCCACGTCATACTGTCTTACTAATTGCAGTGCATACTGTATTCTTGATCACAATCTCTCCTAGTAACATTCTGTAAATATTGTTCAGTCTGTCGTGGGGGCTCTTATCCCTTGTATATAAGGTACACACCATTCTATTTAATGAGTTTTATCTGTTGTGGGGCTTTTCTCCCATTGTGTAAAATTACTTATCAGCTATTGCAAAAAATGTTATTTGTGTTTGTGGAACATTTTTCCTCATCTCAGTACATTTTTAAATTATTGTGGGACTTTTCTCATCTTATATATAATTACTCATCAGCTAATTGTAGAATAATTCATCTGTTTCTGCCCCCCAGTATATAGTTATTTATTATTTATTATTTGTTGATTAAATGTTTTTTGAATCTGTTCTGGAGCTTTTCTCCATGGGCCACTGTTGAAAATAAGCCATTGTCTCAGTTAGACTTTTCCATTTACCAAAGGACAAATAAATAAAATAAAAATAAAAAAAATGTTCCCAAATAGCTGATCGTGCTTATGGCTTTGTCTCAGTTCAGTTATACAAGATAGATTTTGCAAATCTTAAAATTTTAAAATCACTGTATGTATGGCACCCATATTATTGAACTCTGTCATATTAAAGCAATATTTATCTTAATTAAGATTAAGACCTGAGTATTTAATGATTTACAGTATTGCCACATACCTCAAATCATGCATTTGCCTGTCTGTTCCAAACATCATGATTTCATCCATAACAACACCATCCAGATTCTTGAGCATATCAGTTATTTCACACTGGAAAATCTCAGATGTTGACACTAAAATGGCAGCCTTTTGAAACAGAATTTTCTCATAGGATTAATGAAAGTTGGAAGATTTTGGCTTTCTTTTTCTAATGGTATTTGTCAGAGTCCGCTTGAAGCATCTGACATGGAAAACATTTTGCATTAACTGGCTTGGGTCCTGTGTCTTCTAATCTATTTAATATGAACTTTTTGTACACCACTACATCACTGAGCCTTTTTTTAAATCAACACATACTCTCACTTGACCTATATATTCTATCACCTTCCTAAGTTTGTAAGTACAATATTAAAAATCTGTCCCTTTTATGACTCTGTCCACATTTCTCACTCTAACAGGTTGTGACTGTTACATTCTAACACATTACTATGTGACATCTATGTCAGATATGTCCCTATTACTGGTTATTTGTCCTCTCATTAAGTTGGCCTCTTTGCAGATGTGTTGCACTAACAGAATGACAGCTATTTGTAAAGCTCTGGTGATCATTGTGGCAAATCTGCACATTGTAGGTGCTTTACATGGAATTGATATCTTCGTTCGCTTACAAGGTTTTGTGGCCAGCAACACTGTTGTGACCTGCAAAACCTAGTTTAGGTGTGCCGCACCTCATTAGTATGCATTGTGAGCTGGCGCATGCTGCTCAAAGTCGTGCAAACATGTAAATTCCATGTAGGCTCTGGGTGAATCCTACACACAGTTTATTGAATCCCATGGCTTATGTTACAAAACAACATGATTATTTACTTTGGTGAATGCCTATTCATCCCACACTACTATCTACTATTGGATCGTGCTGCAGTATCTATTGTTTTAAGCTATCCAAAAGAAAATGCAATGGAAAGACTCTGGAGACAGAATAGTATCTGGCTAGACTATAAACAAAAGCCAGAGTTACTAGGTAATGAAAAAAGGAGAACTTTTATGGAATTAAATCAGGCAGAAAATGACACTGCTGAGATGTGAGAGAAGGGAAAATGAAACTGCAAATGCGTCAGATTAGTTTAGACAGAAAAGAATGGGCAAACAGAAGAACCTTATAAAGACAAAACGTAGGGAAAACTCAGAACATTGCAGGAAACTTTATCAAAGGTAGAAAAATACAAGTTCAGTAGGCTAGAGGAAGCCTGGCATAACTTAGAAAAAGAGGCACTGAAAAAATATTGCAATTAAGTATCTTTTTTTCCAGAAATTCATCTAACCACCAGAAATTTTTAATGTGTGGACTGGGGCAAAGGAAAGTAAAGCACAATGTTTTAAAGATAAGACAAGGAAGAACAGGTGCAATTATAAGATTTCCAATGCAAATAAGAGATGTATTCAGGCATTATTATGAGAAATTATATAATCAAAAAAAGTAAGATTCCATTTGGGAGGGGTTATTTGGGGACTTCGTGGAGGAAGTGGATGTCACAAGTTTTCAGCAGAAAAATTCTAGGAACTTAACACTGATAATAACAGAAAAAGAACATCAAGTGTAAACACAAAATCAGGCTTTAGGAAAAAACTTTGGGTTGGGATAGCTTTTCTGTAGAGTTTTGCAAAAAGTTTAAAAATATAATTGCACCCATTTGGTATAACTTATTCAGTCTGGTGTTAAATCAGAAGAGGAGTACAAGAGCTAAGAAAAAAAGCAGTAATAACAGTATTAATGGAAGAGGAGAAAGACACCAGCAGCCCAGGTTCCTATAGACCAAACTTCAATGTTAGCTAGAACAGCAAGGTAATGGAACAAGAATGCGCTAGGAAGATGATATTGAAATTAAATATCTGGGCCCAAAAAAGTGTAAAAAAGAAACAAATGACAGTGCCAAAGGAAGTATATCAGAAAGGGTTAAAATCCATTTTCAATCAAATTATGCATTTTGCAAAATTTGCAGTATGGCCAGTAAGCTTGAGTGAGCATAGGCATATAAGACAAACTTAAACTCTGGAAAATTGGTGCAAGGGAAATAAAAAAAAAATGTTATTTCTGTGAACAATTAAGGAATGAAGTAGGCATCCTGGATGGGCAGAAACTTGTTGAGTGTCTTCATATTCGACCTGAAAAAATTAGAATACTGGGGGCTCTACTATATTTTAAAAATATAATAGATAAATGGAAGAAAAAAAAAGTTTGGCCTATCCTGATCTAAACAACATATTGAGTAAAGCAAGGACACATGAATCTATTGCAAAAGGGATAATTAGTAGGATATATGAAGCCTTAATAATAGATAAATGGGTTAAAATGGGGAAAACAGATGGCAGCAGGTAACAGGTTTTGAGTTATTAGAACATATGTAGTAAGATATGTGTTGTGCCCCTTACAGAGCAACTAGGATGAGGAAGTTTAGAATTTTTGGGTGGAAATGTTTGTAAAAGCATTATTATATGCAAGGTAGACTTCAAAAAATCCACACAGGAATAGAGCTGCTAGAAATGCAAAAAGAATGCCAAAGCAGCTTGGCAGCATATATTTTTGAGATGTGAAAAGGCTGAACCATTGAGAAATGGCAGACTACTTGATAAGCAAGATAAATTAAAAGAAAGTAATTTTTATTGAGTTGGTTAGACATCCCCAAACGGAGGGCTACAAAGCCAAAGGAGGTGGAGTTTCAATATTTATCAAAGATATACACACCTCCAGGCTGGTCAAACAGTATGATGCACAGGAGACACTCCAAGTGCAGTTAACTGTTGACAAAACACCTATTCAAATCATAGCTAGCTACAGACCCCCAACCATGACTCAGGACGCCCACTTCACCTATCTGGACTTACTTGAATCCATTAAGATTCAACCCTCTACCCTGATCCTGGGTGACTTTAACTACCCAACCATAGAGTGGAAGACCTGTTCTAGCCCAAACATAAATGCCCAGAGATTCCTCGACTTCGTCAATACCAATGTATTAGATCAGCTGGTCAACACCCCATACTAGAGGTAAAAATATCCTGGACCTGGTACAAACCAACATGAGTAGCCACTGTAGCACCCCTACAGTGTCATACTCCTTGGTAAGATCTGACCATAAAGCGATCACTTTCAAAGTCACCATCTCCCCTGACCCCCCCTCCACCCCCCCCCCCCCCCGTCAGGGTCAAACAAAAAAATGTTTCCAAAGCTGACTACAATCTCCTGAGAGCAGATATAAGCAGCTTCACAGTCACCATCCCTTCAGTTGAAACTAGTACTAATGTCCAAGTCTACACCAAAAAAACTATATGAGCACCTATATAGCTGTATGGACTCAGCAATACCTGACAGGATGAAATAATCTTCTTCAAGGAAGAGTAAACCTATCTGGTGGACAGCAGCAATAAACAAACTCTATAATAAAAGGGAAAAATTGCTATCCAGGACCAAGAAGGAGCAGGTGCCAACTTGGAAGCAATCTCTCCTTTGTCTGAACAAGCAAATAAGGTCACTGGTGAAATCCTCTAAGGCTAACTTTGAGTCCAGATTGACCACACCCACTAAGGACAATTACAAGGCCTTCTTCACATATGCCCACAATCTCAAAGGTAATACCCAAATCTGCTCTGAATTGGTGGTCAAGATCACCACATACACAAAAGCCATAGATATAGCCAACCTGCTGCCAGACAGGTTCAGTGATAACTTCATCCCGTTCTCTCCCCCATTAGCAAACCAGAACATCCCCAGCACCTGCCCCCCTCCCCTCATCACCAGGGAGCAGGTCTTTAATGCCTTCTCAAAGGCAAAAAAATGCAGTCTCCATGGGACCTGACAACATCCCTGGTCATGGTACATGAACTCAGAAATGAGCTCTCAGCTGCATTAGGCACCCTATTCAACCAAAGCCTGAGCACCAGCTTCATCCAAGCCAAATGGAGGACAGCCACTCTCATCCCTCTACTAATTACAGGCCCATCAGCCTAACTAGCTTGATCTGCAAGGCCATAGAAGGCATTATCATGGACTTTATAAACAAGCACATTGGCAACCTCCAAAAGCTTAACCCCCCCACACAGTTTAATTTTGTCAAAGGGAAATTTTGCCTTTTAAACTTGAACAGACATGACAGTTTACTTCGGTACCTCTTCAAAGTCAGTCTGTCACCCTAACTTCCAGATTGGCTAACAATTACCTGACCAACAAGATTTAAGCCATTAGATGAGATACTGCTATACCACTATCCATTTGATTTAATAATGTATCTCCAAGTGTCAGTCTTTTGTCCTCTATCATTTGCTGTCATTATCAATGCCGTGCTACAAGTGTTTCAAATAACAGAAATCATTCAATATGCAGAAGCCACTCTCTTCTACTTTGCCTCATAATATCTCAGCAAATAGTTTTTGATACTTTGAGGTGCGATCCAGTGAAGGGTACTGTTCTCACACATAATCAATGAGCATTGGGAGTGAGGAAAGAGAAAGTGGATAGAGCATATAAAATGAAAGAAAAAAAATGGACAGAAACATGGATGGCTGTGCTTCCAGAATGTCATTTAGAAATATGACCAGTCAAAGCAAAACTGGAGTAAGTCCAGAGGGTAGGACACTGGCTGGTTTTCCAACAAGGATGTGGGGCACTGCGGGCCTTGCCATTACAAATGAAGTCCACGGGGACAAAAAATCCAAAAATAAAAACAATATCCATATTCCTCTGGAAATTGTTCCATCCTCCATGTTACCTGATGTTATATTCAGAAACTCTTTAAAGATCAAACTCTCCATCACCAGAACTATCCAAGAGGCTGAATGCAATCTATGATCCTTATACTGGTTGGGACAAATCTTCACTCCACAAGACAGACTGACCATTGCTGCTGCCTTTTTTCTACCAACCATTTTCTACTAATCTTTAATATTCACCAGTTTACTTCACGCTGTGCCAAATAGGCTACAGCAAGCTTTTTAACGTCTCTCACTTTGTATCCAGCCCCTTACAAAGAAAACACCACTGGGTACCAATAAAGTCAGACAAAACTGATAGAACTCCATGGCAAAAATAAATTCTTAAGGCTGACCATTGTCCACTCAGACTCTACTACCCATACAAATGTATGTATCTCCAAACCATTATTCATTGGTAAACCCCCAACCATTCTTTAAGATCTAACAAAAAGACGCTGACCACATTCATGCAATTCTTCAATAAGCATGGAAGCTGGCACTATTTCGGAACTGCCTCAGAGGTACTGAACAGTCTACAAGCCTCTTTAAGCAGCAGTTCTAGTTAAACTGTAATACCTCTTCTCCAACTGGAAGTGCAACTGTAAAGAAATATAGTCAATACACTTCCATCTCAGGAAACTACTTGTATTTTTCCCTAAATGTCAACATATATCTACTTCCTTATGTTCTTGCATGTTTGTGCGTGCCAGGAATCCTGTTTTTTTCTTATGTATTTTTTCTTAATGCACATTTCTTGTATTGCCACAATGAAATGCATATATATGACTTAAAACAGCATATACCTTTTTCATTACCTGTAACTATGTAACTTTTATCCTCTGTAGTAATGTAACTGTAGGTCTGTGTTTCATTTTTATACTTGTTATTCTGTACCTCCATCCAGTGTGGCTAACCTTTCTTTTTTATGTAACTATGTACTGTTTTGCTACATAACTACTTGTTTCTGAAGTATTGTGCACCAGAGGTTTCTCTACAGACCCCTGCTGAAAAAACAGTGTTCTTGTTCAGTCAAACCATGCCATTAAAATACATAAATACATAAATACACACACACACACACACACACACACACATATATATATATATATATATATATATATATATATATATATGTTTTTTTATTTCCAAAGGAATGACCAGTTTAATGTTACTGCTCCTGTTATTGTTTTACTATTATTCTAATTTTCATTGTTATTATATATTTTCATCTAAATGTACCTCTTCACTGATGATCAGTTTTTCATCTGAAGGTCTACTAAATGTTCTGACAGGAAGTCATTTACTGAAGAAATCTTATTAGTCACAGAGTCTAAAATGCAATATGGTCTGGGTCTTACTAAATACAAATGTGTCTTAATTCATATTTGAGTAAGTCATAAACAAATGTCTGATGTTATATTCACTGCTGTCTACTTCTTGAGTCAGTCAGCACTTATTAAAGGAAGTCTGAGTTAATTTATGTACAGCTGTGCTGATAATATAATACTTTGAAATTATATTTCTCAATATCAACAATAATTTGCACATGTGGTATGATATATTGCTCAATAATTAATTAAATATAAGTGCATGCATGCAATTCAGAGGGACAATCTTGTTTTCTTTTAATGTCAACATTTTTTAAAACAAGAAGTATGCTGTACTATGATTTATAGTCCTATTTAGGTCACTGAATACTGCAATTCTTTTAATAATTTTAAAAATGCAGTGCATGTTATTTTCCTTGAATTGATACTCATATCATGCGAGTACCCATTTGAAACAAGATGCACACTATTCCCAGAACATTTGATTCTCTTACAGTTAATCTGCAGGGGTCCTCCTGCATGTCATTTTTAAACAACTAATATTAATGTCTACTGAGTTATGATGCCTAAGCAAAATTTCAAGACCAGTTTCTATATAAGATCAGTTTCCTCTTAAACTGCTTGATATAAAAATAGGGAAACATGGGCATTGACTAACCACAATACTGCTGACATAGGCCCAAGCCCAACTCATGCCCTGCCTACTGATCACCAATATTGTTCTATTCATCCCTATAACCCATGATGGTTATCTTCAAATTGGCACAAAATCAGCTGTGCTATAGGAAAGCTTTAACAGCAAACTGTCTACTCCTCAGACTTAGGTGAGCTTATATTCTTGTGATGACTGTGCAGTATCTGAGCACTGACACGTACTAAAATAACACTTTGCTATCACCTCGTTAGGAAGACATGATACTTATACAAAGGGTCAAATACACATCTGAGGACTGAGGAGGTAAAACAACTAAATGTTTATGTCACATCTTCAGCTATGTCATCCTAAAAAAATGACTACTAAATGAAAGGCCAGGAAATTGTTTACTGTACCTCTGTACTGAGGAGTCCAAAAGGCCATAAGCAGTTTGTGTAAGAAACTTATACATGCATCCAGGTCAATATAGCTCACCAAGGACTTGAAACAGTTTTTCACTACTTCATCTCCACCCATTTCAAATGACATAATCCCTAACTAACTAAACAACATCCCTATCTTTTATACTCAACACAAAGTCCTCTCCTTACAGAAAATGATCAGTAAAAATCCATACAATAGTTCCTATCTAACTGCACGATCATCAGAGTTCCACAGTATGGCAAGTCTGGAGACATCATGGCCTTTATTGACCATTCTCTATGCATATGTATATAGTTAGACTTCCCATCAAAAATCCCCTCTAAGAATTGTATCCACTCACACTTTCTCACGTTTTTGCAGTTAAATCATATGTTCCTTGCTGTTGCCAATTTTATATGAATCATTGGACTGTTTGCCATCAGGTCATCCCTAGTCTGCCTTAATAGCACATTCCCAACAGTTCTCAATTACTCAGAAAAATATCTGACCCACTCCACAAATCAGCAAAGGTATAATTTATTGTCAGGTATCACCTTATATCAGTTCCTAAATAGCTAAAAGGAAGATTGTTGGGGAAGGTTCAAACATTGCTCATCATTATCAGGAGTATCAATATCCGTCCATTGTTGTTGAGAAACATCCAACTCCTATAGCAACCCTATGAACATCCATAACAGGAAACAGTGTTTACTGCACAAGTAGGGAGCAGAGTTAGATTGAAAAGCCTATCACATACACGAGTGCGCGTGCGTGCGTGCACACACACACACACACACACACACACACACACACACACACACACACACACACACACACACACACACACACACACACACACACACACACACACACACACACACACACACACACACACACACACACACACACACACACACACACACACACTGCCAGCAAACCTACAGACAACTTAGAGTTTCCAGTTCACCTACTGCATGTCTTTTGGATGTGGGAAGCTACCGAAGTACCTGGAGAAAACCCACATGAACACAAGGAGGTTATGCAGACCCCACACAGAAGGCACCTCAGCCTCTTGCTGTGAACTGATGATGGTACTAACCATGCCACTCTACTACCATAGGAGCACCAATACCTTTGCAACAAATCTGAGCCCCCTATAAAATTAGAAAAAGGTAGCTATTAAAAAAAATAAATTTTTAGAAGGATTCACTGTCTTGAAAAGCAATGAGCCTTTATTTTCTATTATTAACATCAATTCATTGGAGAGATAGAGTCAAAACTGTTGTCACCTTCAACATCCATATATTCATGATGAGGAAGACACAATGTACCTCATGCTTCATGAATTGTCCTTTACCATGCCTTTTCCCCTCCCTACTCATTAATCAAGAAACCTGCCTTAGGCCATAGTGACTACAAGCAATCAGCCTTGATAAAGCTAGAAAGTCTCTTCTCAAGGAAGAAATGGCTAACTTTCCTTCCAGTGAAGATCTGCATCTTCACTTATTAATCTGTCTACTGGAATTTTATCCTTATCACTTACTATGATTATCAACAGGTCCTTCAGGGAAGGCTCAGTTTCCCTCCAATGGTTACTACAATACACAAATGAGTTAGAAACCACCACGATGGGAGCTATCAACTTTTCTGTTTTCTATCTCCTTTGGCAAATGCAGTGGAAAAGGTCATTTTTCAGCAGAAGAGTTCCTTCACTGAGTCATAAAGATTGTGGATTAACTACTATCATGGGTTTCTGCAGGACCGTGAAACATATGAACCAATCACTAAATCTGTTAATCTCATGTTTGGACATGTGGGTGCTGGCAATGTCACTGTAAACCTTATTTTTAGTTGTGCTAATGAAATCTGACTGCATCTGCTATTGCTTTCTCCTGCAAAAGTTGTGTCCTGAAACATAATCTCTTGTAGCATGGATTTCCAAATATGTCAGAAGACTGCAATGAGTCAAGTAGTTGTCTTCTCCTCTGCTTCTACTACACCTCTTATTTTCTCTGGATATATGTCAATAATGTATGGGACGAATGTAGCAAAACAACTGTGACTCAGTATGTAGATATGTCATACTGCCGGCTGTGTGTGTGTGTGTGTGTGTGTGTGTGTGTGTGTGTGTGTGTGTGTGTGTGTGTGTGTGTGTGTGTGTAAGTTTAATCTCAGTCTTCATTTTGTTCATTAACGTAAAAGCTCATTTCCAGTTGGCTCCTCCTAAATACTTTAGAAAATAAAGTTAACTTTACTGTAAACAAAAACTATAGGGTGCTACACCTTGTCGTCTAACTTTAAATAATGCTGAAATCACTTATTGCATAAATGAACTACAAATAGAGTATTGGAAAAGTGGAGAAACATACCTTGTAAATCAATATTTCAGATGTTACACATTAGTTCAGGGGCTTGCTACACGGATAGAAGGAAACATATGTCAATTAACTAAAAGAGCTGCACATTTCTCTTTAATTACAGTACAGATTTACATAAACATTAACATTATCTGCCTTCATTTGAAGTAAAGGCTCACCTATCCTGCGGGTGCATGAATTGGTAATTTAATTATTTATTTTATTTTGCTAAATAATGCATTTTATTTATTTATTAATTATTTCCATAAAATCATTTGAAGGTAACCCAGACTATAACCTAATTTTTACATGATCCAAATAGATCACTTTTACCTTCCTACTCTTCCAGTTATAAAAAACACATTCCTTATGAGATATTCAGTTTACAATCCCTAACAGACAATAAAAAGATTATTCAGAATGTAATCTCCTAATTTGCTAATAAAATATGCAACATATGGCCTGCTTCAATACATGCAATAGTTCCATATTGTACACATAATGCACCCAAGACTACACTTATCAAACTTATGCAATACCTAGATTCCTTGTTGTTAACTTAACTAAGCTTTTCCGTTGAGCTTGAGCTAGTCTTTCTCAATGTTGCAGTAGCATTTCTATGCATCTTTTAGGTGGTCAATATGTTTTCTTTTGAGGGCCCTGTAATCTGTTATTTGTTGAAAGTTTTGCAATAAATGATTCCAGTTTGATGATATTTGTCAAAACTTCTTTGACCAAACAATAGTATGAAAGGCAGATAGACAAGGGTTAGAATATTATTCTCTGCACTCTTGAGTGACTAAGAACAATGTTTGATTTGTAGGGTGTAGCTAGGGGAGGGGCAATAGTGCTCATGAACAAGTTTGTAGGTGTTAGTGTAGCCAGAAAGGCAAACAATTTGGCTTTTGCAGTGCGATACAGTGATATCCATGTCTAGGGGAGAGGTTAATGAATCTATATCTACCATTTGGTTATTTGACTCGGTCTTGTATTATAGGGTGATTGGTTAATAAGTAAATATAGGGCTTACTCCAGTTTTGGAATGAGTTCATTTTCATCTAGTGCCCTTCTCCCCCCCGGGGATGAGGAGGATGGAAGGGAAGTACCTTTTTTTTTACAGTACTTTCTATATGGGAGTAGCAGTTTAATGTGGACACTACACTATGCCCTAGCTATTTGCATTGTTTGTCTATAGATACTGGAGTTTTTTGGGGGTTGCAAAAATTCTAAGAGGTGTAGAGAAGGAGAATGTCATATTGTGTACCAAAACTGCTATTTCTGAGTAATTTGTTAGCTAGCCATTGCTTGAGGTTATTAAAGGTTCTGTTCTGTACCAGGTAATGTCATCAGCATAATGTGTAACGCTGGTGAATATTATGGGTGAATTTATATCATTTATAAAATCAAACAAAAGAATGGGTCCAAGAAATGACCCTTGGAGAATATCAACTGTAAGGGAACCTTTCAAAATGATATTATTATCTTAGCTCCCCCTTAAAAATGACCTCCTTAACATAGTGACCAGAGGCCTTAAAGCAAAGAAAAGAGGTGAGCAAAAGGACATCCTTGCCTTGTTTCACATGACAACACAATGGGCATGACATTCCTGCATGAATCTTAACTTAAGGTCTAGATGTCTTATAGATTGTCTGCCTAAGATCAACAATCCCAGAAGAAAATCCAAATTCTTTGATCAGCAGTATCCCATAAAACTATTCCAGTCTGCCAAAGGCCTTCCCTAAGACCAACCACAATATCAGTAATGACTTCCATTGCTTCTGAGTCATTTTCATCAACATCTCAGTTTTCAGTAATGATCAAAGATTTGTCTTCCTCCCTTAAACCGACATTCACCACTATCTTTTAACTGAATAATGCTTATTCATTTCACCAACATTGACATTTACTTATTTATAATTATAGTTCAATACTGAAGTAGGCATATAGGAAGATGGCATTGTTAAATTGCTCCTTTCTTTTTTATGTTACCAACACTACTGATTCTTTCCATGGAACAGGGACTTTCCAAGTACAATACCATATTAAACAGTTCCAGTTTTTATTATGATTCATTATCAAGCAGTGAAAATACAACTGTCTGTCGATCTTATCTCAGCCCTACCTCTTTATAAGCTCAATTAATTCCTCCTACATGATAAGAAGAATCATAGCTTCTACCTTATATACTGCTGAGGTAACACAAAATCTCACAAAAAGGCTGTTGTCTAATATTGTTCATCTCCTGACTATGTCTAAGCATTATGCAAATGATGTAAAGTTTGCCAAAGTAATCTACTATCATTACCAGATCCCAGGTATAATATATTTCATTCTGTTTCTTCAACTAAGCTATAACGTTATTTGCATTTTGATTTGCCACAGTCTCATCATCAACGTTTTTTGGTAATTTGGTAAATTATAAAAATACATAACTTTTCATGGCTGCCATAAAAATTGATACTTTTAATAAATAACCCATTCACTTTTACATTAACCTTCTCCATTTCTTCCTTGACTGTTTTATTCCCCTAACATTTACTCTACAACTTGATCGGTTTGTCTTTCTTTCAGGCAAAACAAATTTAACCTAGACCTAGACATAACATGGGAGTGTGCTCTTTGATCTCCATTTTAAGTTGTATTTTAAACTGATCACATTCCTTAACCAAGTTATGAGTCTGTTCCAATTTAATTTTATTACTTCCAATTAGCTATCTAACCCATCCGGCTAATAAATGCTTATTGCTTCAAGAAATAAATAAGAAATCTTATATGTTTTTCCAAAGGGATGATATCACTGCACTCTATACTACAACCCAAAAGGGCATAAACATATTGCAACTGAATGTTCTTTTATCTTTGTTAATACATGTTCAGTAGTAATATAACATGTATCTATTTGTAATGTTGATTAGAGCTGTGGAAATATTAGGTATATTATACTGAATAGTTTAATATCTTAGGCAGTGGTGAGACCCATTACCTTCATATATGCTTCAACATACTTCCCCGTACATTGTATATAATAACATATATGCCCTATCCTATATATATATATATATATATATATATATATATATATATATATATATATATATATATATATATATATAAACTGTACCCTCTGGAAAAGTATAATTTCCATCAACATGCTACTAAACTATGCCTGTGTTGCCCATAGTAGTAAATATACACTATAGACTGCAATACATGTTGTACCTATATACCCTTTAACCCCAGCATAACATCAACTGACATCTAATAAAATATTTTCCATCTTTCAAAGATAAATTCTTAAAATCTGGAGAGCCACTTCACTCTTTCTTCTTGTTCTTGTCTCAATAAATGAAGGTGACACTCTTCTCAGCCAAAGTATCATGCTCCTACCCTTCTAAATGTGTTTATTATAATACTACTATCTAATGTTTTAATCCTTAAAGCTAACTAAAAAATATTTTCTTCGATGGATTAGTTAGCCCTCTAGAATTCCATTTTATATTAGCTAATTCTTCTTCTTTTACATAGTATTTCCTCTCTATCCTTCACTATGTTCCATTATAAACTGATTTATTCATCTTGCTAATCAATTTCAGCTATATACATTGAATATTTTCTTTCCTTTTTCTACCCTTGTGAAATCTGAGTACTCAGTTTTGTATTGTTGCAGCCCAGGCAAATTCTATAGTTGTAGCAAGCAAAGTTTAAAAGTATTTACAAAAGGTACAATTCAGCAGCAATTGCAACCTCACATAAATTCAACCATCCTAAATCAAATGCAAAAAATGTTTCACATACAGATAAGCATGTCTGTATCATTATAAAATGGTGGCAAAAAGAAATATATGCTAGCTGCCTGATAAGCCCCTGCTCAGCCATCCCAATCAAACTGCAAGGAAAGCATTTGAAAGTGTTTCATAACAGCTGTAACATTACAATTGTTTTCTATCATCATTTCCTATCCAATCTTCAGTCACTTGTCAATTACATTCTTAGTTCAAATACCAGTGAAGGCACCTCCCCATCCCATTTGAAGCATAACTATTAAGTAGCATTTATACCTTTTTATTCTCCCAGTGTTTATGTATATATGTGTACACATTATTCAAACTGTGAAATTACCCCAATCTCGTTAAGGAAATGGATGCTAATTCAACTCCCCAGAGAGAGCCCTCACAACATAATAGACATTTCAGTGCAATATAGTTTCATCTTTTCAATATGCTGGGCAAGAAAATCCTTCATGATAAACATTTAAAGTGAGTAGGTATTTAGTAGGCATTCTCTGCAACAGAATGAGTGCTCTCCCCTTCCATGTTCAAACAATCATGTTTTTAACAGTCTTTCAACTTCACTTTAATATTTCAATATATAAAACATCATACTGGAAAAAAGTACTTTTGACTGTGCAACAATCATAACTGTTTGAAATTCAGTTGGATACTGATAATGTAACGTCTACTATCACTTTATCTAGCCTACTTTGCTGCAATTTGTGCGCATTTCTATTTATCCTATTGTCACAAAAGAAGATACTGTCAGCCTAGCTATCTGGAATTTTGTAAATAATTGTATGTCATTTGTGAATATCAACAGGATTTATATAGAAGTGTGACAAAGAGAGATACTGCCAACATGGCTATCTGGAATTTTGTAAATAAGTATATGTCATTTGTGAATATCAATATGATTTATACAAAAGTGTGACAAAGGGAGATACTGCCAGCACAGCTGTCTGGAATTTTGTAAATGGTTATGTGTCATTTGTGAATGTCAACATGCTGAATGTATGATGCTTGTGTTACAACTGTATTAGAACTGTATGTTATGTGTATATCAAACTGCTGGTACAGAAGTGTATGCTGAAAAGGTATTTTACAAAGTATTGAGCTTAAAGATGTAACCGCAGTGTACCATACTGGATTATAACAGAAATGTACCTGCACTATTGTAACTGTTTAGATGTATATATTTTAACAGTGAAAACTGGAACACCAGAGGTTAACTTCAGAAAAAATAGCTGAAATTAAATTACTTTATAGCCATGTACTAAAAGGATGTTATCTTTCAGTTTAAGTGTAGTAACAGACACAATGTCTAGAACTAGAGGTTCATTGTATTGTTTTGGAAGTGCTTTATTGTTTTATGACTTCCAGGATTAGATCCAAGAAAAGCCTTGTCTCTATATTTTCACAGATAGATGCTTAATACTACCAGCTGCATCAGTGGGGGGTTTACCTGGGATAGCATCAGATGAAAAGAAGTGATGTCATCCTGCAATCTATCCCAGCAGTAATATTTGCTATATGAGGTCTGAGAGAGACTGAGTATTCTGTATTTTTCTTTGACCTGACATCAGCTGGAAGACCCACTCACCACATCTGCCTTGCTTGCTCTGAACTAAGTTATTAGGGTACAGTAATTCTCTTAGATACAGTCAAGAATATAGCAAAGCATAGCTTAGATGTTTTTCTTTATTTATTTGAGACTGTCCTGCAATGTTGTTTTAAATATTTCCTATGATTTTGAACTCTGGTGTAACCGTAAGTATATACTGACTATTTTCATGTTCTTTTATTATTTATTATTATTAAATATATTTAAACTTTCAGTGTGGTTGATCTGTGTAGAGTCATATTTTATTTTCTGAGAGTATATTTATTTGGTGACACTGTGTATGCCACTCCTAATAGCCTTGCTCTTTGTCAAACTACCATTTGTATTGATAGTAACATTACACAGTAAGATTGGACACCATTTGTTAAGGGCCTTAAAGTAGCTGATAAAGAGTTGGCAGTAATAACTAACTTATAGTCTGGGCAGAAGGGGTCATAGTTAGTAAACCTATGCCAGCCTTTCCCAGGTGTGTGTGTGTGTGTGTGTGTGTGTGTGTGTGTGTGTGTGTGTGTGTGTGTAAATCAAACCTCAAAGTGTGTGCATCAACTACTTGAGCAGGAACACGAAGCACTGGTTGGACAGAGAGGCTGATAGAGGTCTTGGCTTGGGCACTTATCTGAGATCTCAACCCTATAGCTGTACCAGTGGGAAGTCTTACTGGGGATCTAGAGAAAGAGGGAGAAACCAGCCCCGGACTGATGGTGGTCTGTGTGTGCTCTTAATGGAAGTTGTACTTGATGCAGAGAGCTGCATCTGGAAATACTGTGTGTGTACCTGTCATCCTCTCAATGTACATCCCCCACTATTGCCAGTGGTGAGGATTGAAGCTCCTTGATTACTGGGCCAGTGCTGGGGCATCACACCTATGTCCTATTAAGAACATTGAATCCTCATTTTAAACAGCTCACCTAAGCATTTTCAGTTTATTTAATGAGAAAGTTTTGATGATTCACTATTTATTAGTACCACTAACTTTTTATCTTTAATCACTGAAGTGCCTCCTGACTCCTCTGATCCTCTACAGTCATACTTGTGGATGGCCTAAATGTGTCTTTTGAATTTGGGAAAGTCTTGAATCCACTTGGAAAATGCACTTTAAACACTGCAGGTGAAATGCTCAAACTGCAGCTTTCATATTCAACAGAATTACATGTATGCTAAATTCTATGCCATTCATTATCTTGTAAGTAGCTATTATAACAGTCAAAATACATATTTAAAACTGATGTTACAACTTATCCCCCAGTGACAAAGTAACAAAGCACTCTAGTCTTTCATTTCACTAAGTTACAGATGTCTCCAGTCTATGTTTAAGCTATCTTATCCTTCACACTGTGGCATATCCAGAAGGTCTATGTGCTGTGTCAGGTTTTTGTCTGTCCAACATGCAAACCAGTCCAACCGCTCAATTTATCATGAACAAAAGCTACACCATCCTGCCCTTCTTCTTGTACTCCAGGAATACGGACATTTCCTGTTATGCCATTACTAAAAAATCCGCTTACATTTCCCATTACTCCTGCAGTTCAGTATCAACATGAAAGCATACTTGTATTTTAAATCATGGTGTGTGTGTGTGTGTGTGTGTGTGTGTGTGTGTGTGTGTGTGTGTGTGTGTGTGTGTGTGTGTGTGTGTGTGTGTGTGTGTGTGTGTGTGTGTGTGTGTGTGTGTGTGTGTGTGTGTGTGTGTGTGTGTGTAGTGACACATTAGCATACACATGTTAATTCATGGCATCTACTAGTTCATCCTCTCACACTTTGACTTCTTCTATATAATTTGTTCAAGACGTGCCTATAAACCACAAACTGGAGAAACGAACAAAAACCAAGCAGATGAACACTCTCAAGATCGATTTATTCACTGAAAATAACATAAGCGAAGTACAAGACCAAGCTTTCGGTGAGCTCAGTGTCTCACCTTCATCAGACAAATTTACAAGCCAACCATCCTAGTTTATATACTAAACAGTTAATTAATTAATTACATTCAATTATAAAAACCCCTATCAAATTAAAAGGAATTTACATTTACATAATGTTATAGAATCTTGTCAAAAAAACACAACCTTTAGTCACTAATAAAAACATTTCATTTACTATAATCTAATTTACAATGTTAAAAATTATATATATACACATACACATACATATGTATATATGTGTATGCGTGTATATAAGAGGGTTGTGTATATATATAAAAACTCAGATGTATGTGACTAAAACACATGTACTAAATCAAAAAACTTTATGTTAAGTGAACTTAAAGTTGTCCTACTCTGTTGTTCAACAATGTTTATAGTTAGGACAACATTTACACATATTTTTTATTTTTTATTTGTGCACATAACACATAAAATATGTATTAAAAAAACTACATACTACTCAAATCAGAACACTATATCAAGTAAAACCCGTGTCAGATTTGATTATCCATTCATACATTCGAAAAAAATGCGTATTTTTATATAACCATATATGTATACACATGTATATACATATACATATATATATATATATGTATATATATACAGACATATCCACATACGTACATACACAAAACGTCCTATAAACCTAAAGGAAAATGTCCCAGGCTAATAATGTTTTGTTCTGTGTGTGTAAACACATCTTATACCTACTTACTACTAAAATAACCTGGGTGTTAATAAAAGGGAACCCCAAAAAAAGTTTTTGTAAAAACTACTACTCATCTATGATTAGACAATAGTTTCAAGACTGGAGCAACAGAAACATATTCATTTAAACCTGGGTTAGTGTACGCCCATGTTCGTAACTGCCAATAGAGTTCATTTACTTCCAAGTAAGTCTGCCAAGGACCACTTAAATTGTCAGTGAGTGACTTCCCTAAAACTGTGAATTTGAAACAATGCCCCGGATTGGCAAGAATGTGCCTAGCCAGGGCATTGTTAACATCTTGTTTAGCTATGGCATAGGTGTGCTCATAGATCCGCTGCCTGAGTTTTCTTTTCGTTTTTCCGATATAAAAAGCGGTACATTTTTGACATAAAGCCGCATAAACAACTCCAATAGACTCACAACTAAACTTCCCCGTTATTTTATATACTGTGTCCCTAATTCTAACCTTTGAATCAGTAAGAATGTGCTTACATTGATTACAAGAACCACACTTCCTTGTTCCTACAATGCATTGGGTTGAAAGCTTCGATTTAGATTCAAGCAGGCTTTTTAAATTTTGCCCTCTTCTGAAAGTAATTCTTGGAAGTTCTCCCAGTCTTTTTGTCAAAAATGTGTCTTCGGTAATAAGTGCCCAACATTTGTTGAGCACCTTTCTGATTTCAAAATGGTCAACTGAATAAGTACAAAAAAACCTCAAGTCAGGTTCATGTAAATAAGCATTTACAGGGCTTAATGTAAATGAAGGTTCGATGGCATCATCCAAGACCATGTCTTCAGTACATAATATAGGTTTGTATACACCCACTCTTCTTTTAGTAATAACCTCTGCTTTGATGTCACTCAATAACAAATCAGGATACCCTCTGTTGGCAAACATACTACTCAAAAATTCACATTCCTGCAAAAAATCATCAAATTCCGAGACCATCCTGGCCGCCCGTACCATCTGGCCTTTGACTATGGCCTTCTTTTGGTGACCAGGATGGGAACTCGTGAAATGCAGGAATGCGTTTGAGTAAGTAGGCTTACGGTAAATAAAACTCCTATACTTGGATTTCGTCAAGTCCTTCTTAATAAGGATGTCAAGAAAGCTGATACTTGATTCTTGTAAATTGTGTGTAAATTCCAAAAAGGGCGTCTTTTTTGTAAGTGAGTCTAAGAACTTAGGTATAACAGAAGGACAAGCCTTCCATATAAAAAACATGTCATCCTGGTACCTAGTGTACCAGGTGACAGAAGACATAAAACAGGGGTCAGTGAATAGAAAGTTCTTTTCCCAATAAGCTAGCACCCCGTTAGCGAAACTCCCGCCACAGGGTGATCCCATCGCTACTCCTGATTTCTGAAGATAAATATTGTTGTTAAAGGACATAAAATTGTTACTTAATACTATTTCTAGTAAAGTCTCAACTACATAAATCACATTATCATCTACTTTCCTTTCAAATAGAAATTCACGTATCCATTGGATACCCAACATCTGTGGTATGACTGTGTACAAGTCCTTTATGTCAACAGTCAGAAACCAGGAGTCAGCTTGAAACGGGATCTTACTTAATTCTTGGAGAAAACTCCAAGAGTCCTTACAAATATGGACTTCTTTGGAAATTAAAGGTCTTAAAATGCTGTCAATGTATTTGGCACAGGGGATAGTAATAGAACCACGACCGTCCACTATAGGACGAAAGGGTGGATGCTCCAAGGATTTATGAGTCTTAGGGATGCCGAATAAAACCGGCAATCTAGGAGCTACAACATTCAAATAATGGTACAGGTCGAGGTCAATACAGTTCTCCAGAAAAAGGTCTTCTATTAGACCCCTTATCTTTACGTGGGCTATATTAACTTCGTTAATACTAGCGATTTGATACCTATCAGTTTCTAACAAAAGGTTCATACTTTGGATATACACGCACTTATTCATGAAAACCAATCCACCCCCCTTATCGGGCTTCATAACCCTAATATTACAATTTTTCAACAATTCCAGAAACTGATTTTCCTCTCTTGTGGTGTTGTAATGCCTTTTATTAGAGGGGTGGTTGGCCTTAAGTGCTCTAAAATCATATTTGCACATCTTCTCAAATAAACAGAGGGTATCATGTAGTGGGGGGTTAAATACACTAGGAACTCTAAGTGTACCTGGGTGAGAAATACCATCACCCATCAAGATTTTTAAGTTAAGTTTTCTCACAAATAATTTAAGGTCAATCAAACATTTTGACCAAATCAAATGGCTTGTCAGGTACAAAAGATAACCCCCTGGAGAAAAATTCCACCATATTAGAGTCAATGTGAAAAGAGGTGTAGTTATAGATTTTAAAGTCCCCTTTTGAGTCTGTAAGAACCTCTAATTCAGAAAACCGATCGATCATCTCCTGCGTTGACCCTTCCGATTCCTGTAATTGTTCTGATTGGTCCTGCTCTGACCATTCGTTTGCTTGTTCTTTCCATTGTTGTTGCCCCTGGAAAAACCCTGCTGGTAGATACCATTGACACAGTTATTAACTACATCCTCCTCAAATTCGTCCCTGGTGTCATTGTCAAACCGTGTGGTATCAGTATTAACAGGTTTACTAGCATTACTACGTAGCCTCTCGTTACGATGGAGGGGAGGCGGCTCTTGGTTTCCGTGAGACTCCTGAGATGTCTCATCTTGACTACTAGTTACTTGATTATTACCAGATGGGTTTGTTCTATCCAAACCCATACTCTCCGATTTATTAGCCAACAATGGTGGTCGAGGGTAGGCTTTATGAAGACGATATTCATTGATGTCTCTACTTATTTTCTTTCTTTTGTTACCAGTAAGTTTTTTGATAGTTGCATCAATGCTACTGAAAATGCGCAAAAATTCGTACTTGTACCTAAAAAACTCAGGATCACCTTTAATAGTTTGCTCCAAATTTGCGAGTTCTGTCATAAGGAAGTCAACTTCTTTTTGGTACTGTAAAATCATAATGTTCATGTACTCAAAACCTTGCTGGTCAAACAAGGTTAACAAATCATTGTGAAATTCTGAGCCTTCAATAAGACCCACCGGAAAACGCCATTGGCGTAAACCTTTAGGGACCAGTTTTTTGGTGACACATTCCTTCAAGTAAGAAATTTCAAGCTGCAGTTTCCTGCGCTTGAACAGTTTAGAGTCAAATGCATTAATAGAATAGGATAAATCACTTACGTTTTCCTGGTCATTGGAAATGCTTACTTCAGTAACTTCGTCTCTAAAAAAATCCGTGTGGCTAAGGAATTTGTTAATAGAAGGACTTGCCACGTCTTTAGCACCAGAGCAGTCGTTTCTATCTTGTTCACTATTCCTCGTCAAATTTCTGTTTATTTGCCCCGGTGGAATATCCATGCTATCACAACTCCGCGAAGAGCCAGGCAGAGTAACCGGCACAACACCGGAAATGCTTACACCGCTGAGCGGTAGTGTCCCTGGACTGTTAGAATGAACCGGAGCTGAAGCGTTAGGACACAAACCTGACGCAAAATGCGTTACCACTTCAGAACTCTGAGGCTTGGTGACGCTGTTGGCTTGCAAAGCGTCTACTTTCTGTGTCAACTTGTCTACCCGGTCCATAACAAGTTGAAGCAAGAGGGTCAAATTACCTTTGGCGTTCGCCTCATTCGAAGAACCCTCTCCTGCTGAAGAATTATCAAGAGCATCCTCGTTTTGAGAAAAAAGTGATCCTTGGGTAGCCATGCTCACACTGCTCAGGGCAAACAGACCAACAAACTGTTCAAGACGTGCCTATAAACCACAAACTGGAGAAATGAACAAAAACCAAGCAGATGAACACTCCCAAGATCGATTTATTCACTGAAAATAACGTGAGCGAAGTACAAGACCAAGCTTTCAGTGAGCTCAGTGTCTCACCTTCATCAGACAAATTTACAAGCCAACCATCCTAGTTTATATACTAAACAGTAAATTAATTAATTACATTCAATTATAAAAACCCCTATCAAATTAAAAGGAATTTACATTTACATAATGTTATAGAATCTTGTCACAAAAACACAACCTTTAGTCACTAATAAAAACATTTCATTTACTATAATCTAATTTACAATGTTAAAAATTATATATATATACATACACATACATATGTATATATGTGTATGCATATATATAAGAGGGTACACAGTCATACCACAGATGTTGGGTATCCAATGGATACGTGAATTTCTATTTGAAAGGAAAGTAGATGATAATGTGATTTATGTAGTTGAGACTTTACTAGAAATAGTATTAAGTAACAATTTTATGTCCTTTAACAACAATATTTATCTTCAGAAATCAGGAGTAGCGATGGGATCACCCTGTGGCGGGAGTTTCGCTAACGGGGTGCTAGCTTATTGGGAAAAGAACTTTCTATTCACTGACCCCTGTTTTATGTCTTCTGTCACCTGGTACACTAGGTACCAGGATGACATGTTTTTTATATGGAAGGCTTGTCCTTCTGTTATACCTAAGTTCTTAGACTCACTTACAAAAAAGACGCCCTTTTTGGAATTTACACACAATTTACAAGAATCAAGTATCAGCTTTCTTGACATCCTTATTAAGAAGGACTTGACGAAATCCAAGTATAGGAGTTTTATTTACCGTAAGCCTACTTACTCAAACGCATTCCTGCATTTCACGAGTTCCCATCCTGGTCACCAAAAGAAGGCCATAGTCAAAGGCCAGATGGTACGGGCAGCCAGGATGGTCTCGGAATTTGATGATTTTTTGCAGGAATGTGAATTTTTGAGTAGTATGTTTGCCAACAGAGGGTATCCTGATTTGTTATTGAGTGACATCAAAGCAGAGGTTATTACTAAAAGAAGAGTGGGTGTCTACAAACCTATATTATGTACTGAAGACATGGTCTTGGATGATGCCATCGAACCTTCATTTACATTAAGCCCTGTAAATGCTTATTTACATGAACCTGACTTGAGGTTTTTTTGTACTTATTCGGTTGACCATTTTGAAATCAGAAAGGTGCTCAACAAATGTTGGGCACTTATTACTGAAGACACATTTTTGACAAAAAGACTGGGAGAACTTCCAAGAATTACTTTCAGAAGAGGGCAAAATTTAAAAAGCCTGCTTGAATCTAAATCGAAGCTTTCAACCCAATGCATTGTAGGAACAAGGAAGTGTGGTTCTTGTAATCAATGTAAGCACATTCTTACTGATTCAAAGGTTAGAATTAGGGACACAGTATATAAAATAACGGGGAAGTTTAGTTGTGAGTCTATTGGAGTTGTTTATGCGGCTTTATGTCAAAAATGTACCGCTTTTTATATCGGAAAAACGAAAAGAAAACTCAGGCAGCGGATCTATGAGCACACCTATGCCATAGCTAAACAAGATGTTAACAATGCCCTGGCTAGGCACATTCTTGCCAATCCGGGGCATTGTTTCAAATTCACAGTTTTAGGGAAGTCACTCACTGACAATTTAAGTGGTCCTTGGCAGACTTACTTGGAAGTAAATGAACTCTATTGGCAGTTACGAACATGGGCGTACACTAACCCAGGTTTAAATGAATATGTTTCTGTTGCTCCAGTCTTGAAACTATTGTCTAATCATAGATGAGTAGTAGTTTTTACAAAAACTTTTTTTGGGGTTCCCTTTTATTAACACCCAGGTTATTTTAGTAGTAAGTAGGTATAAGATGTGTTTACACACACAGAACAAAACATTATTAGCCTGGGACATTTTCCTTTAGGTTTATAGGACGTTTTGTGTATGTACGTATGTGGATATGTCTGTGTATATACATATATATATATGTATATGTATATACATGTGTATACATATATGGTTATATAAAAATATGCATTTTTTTCGAATGTATGAATAGATAATCAAATCTGACACGGGTTTTACTTGATATAGTGTTCTGATTTGAGTAGTATGTAGTTTTATTAATACATATTTTATGTGTTATGTGCACAAAATAAAAAATAAAAAATATGTGTAAATGTTGTCCTAACTATAAATATTGTTGAACAACAGAGTAGGACAACTTTAAGTTCATTTAATATAAAGTTTTTTGATTTAGTACACGTGTTTTAGTCACATACATCTGAGTTTTTATATACATACACAACCCTCTTATATATATGCATACACATATATACATATGTATGTGTATGTATATATATATAATTTTTAACATTGTAAATTAGATTATAGTAAATGAAATGTTTTTATTAGTGACTAAAGGTTGTGTTTTTTTGACAAGATTCTATAACATTATGTAAATGTAAATTCCTTTTAATTTGATAGGGGTTTTTATAATTGAATGTAATTAATTAATTAACTGTTTAGTATATAAACTAGGATGGTTGGCTTGTAAATTTGTCTGATGAAGGTGAGACACTGAGCTCACCGAAAGCTTGGTCTTGTACTTCGCTCACGTTATTTTCAGTGAATAAATCGATCTTGGGAGTGTTCATCTGCTTGGTTTTTGTTCGTCTCTTCTATATAATTTACAAGTTAATTCCACATTTAAATGCTTCAATTAGTTTGACCCAAAGCACATTGACCTACATTCTCACGTGCACATTTTTCATTTGGAAATCTACAAGCCTCATCAATTCATTTCTACTTTCCACCTTCACTATCAACAATAGCTTCATTCAAACTGTTTTCCCATATTCTTTTTCTGCTTTTTACCAGGTCTGGGTATGAAATTCTATATCACACCCATTACTTTTTTATCTGAGAAAAAATACTTCCACTTTTACATAGTGCTCAACAGAATAATAGTTACTTTTATAGTCATCAGGCAACATTACCTCTTCACCATTAGCAGAAGTCTTAGCAAAAGTATTTTTATTTTTAAACTTTATATTCCAGCTACAGGTCTCTAGCTCTTTTTTGTTCTGTCATGATCTACGAACCTGAAATTCCTAATGCAATCACAGCCTCTGTTGGAGTTCTTATGTGGCAGTATTTTCACAATAATAGAAGTATGTATTATCTTGTGGTCACTTCCTAGCAAAGCTGATTGCACTTGATAATTTCTTGCATTTCTTTTTTGTTTACACATAAGAAATCTGAGATGTCTGTCCCCTAATGGTTTCAAAATCTGAGATGTCTGTCCCCTAATGTTTTCAAAATCTACCAGTTTTAATCCTTATTATTCTGTATGTGTAGTAAATATTTTCATATTAAATGATCTGTTACCATTATTATACCAAATTATCTGTGGTGGATTTGAATTCCAGGCAAACACTTTTTTTAAATTTGAATCTACAGTTTAAGAGCATTGTCAAGGTATCTATCTCCCATTCTAATTAATTAATCTGTAGATAACCACAGTGCAATTTCATTTTTCTTTATTTTTACCCTTACTAGAATGTAATTTTGCACTTCATATTTTGTGTACATCTAACTTCATCCACCATACCCTTTATTATTTTGATCTTTCTTATTACTTTATAAACTGTAAGGAAGAACCTAGTTTCTGTCCTGAACCCCAACTCTCTGTAATTAAGTCTGTATCAGAAAGGTTGTCTACAAGATCTTCATACCACACCTTCATTTTACTAGTGAGACTTTTGACATTTGTAGTCATTAATTTGATTATAGTGCCAGATATGTCATACCCATCTGAGGCATTTGCAATAGAAAATCTTGAATTAACCTTCAGGAAATGTTAACAACGTTTTTTGTCTCTTTATTTGTTATTTGCCAGAATAGAAAAAGGCTGCTCACA